>NC_056728.1:14857877-14997877 GCF_019279795.1 Protopterus annectens
TCTAAAGCAAAAGGGTATGGCGCCATTTATTCCAGAATACTCTACACTGTACCAGTATGTAAAAACACAGTGTAAGTATACTGTTTAATAATGATACAGCATTACCTATTAGCCTCCTGTGTGGGATTAAGTCAAAAGACATTTGCAGAAAACCAGAAAGATAATGTCTACTGGTACACCCCTGTCATGTTCATCTGTAACCCAGTCATAAAAAGTGGATCAGCTACTTTTCTCTATGACATCCTGTTGGCTGCTATCTAGAAGATTGTTGTATTTTGGTATATCAGCTTATTTCTCCTCAGGACTCTTTTCATAATGTTCCCTGCCACTGCTGTTGAATAAATAAACCTCTATTCGCTTGGATTTTTTCTGCCTGCTTGTACCGGTGTACCACAACAGATCTCCACCAGTTTTCAAACTCATCTGCATTGACCACTTGTTTGATGAAAGGTCACCATCAGAAGTCTACCAGTACTCTTACCTGATTCTTGAGGACACTGGGTGGGGGGCAACCCAACTAGTTCTTGAGCTTCACTATTCCTAAATAAAGCCAGTTATCTCTTCAAGATCTCCTTCTCTGTCTTGGTATCTCTCCACTGTCCGCATTCTGCCCTGCCTTCTGCCCAGCATAGAACTGTGCCCTTGATATTCCTTGTGAAGACTGAAGTACAGTATTTATTCAGTATTGTCTGCTTTCTCTCAGTCTTCTAGGCTCTCTACTCCATATTTACTCAAGCTGGTTTGGTCTGCCCTGCCAATCTTCTTTTTGGCTTAGAAGTCCTTACTTCAGTTCCAGATCTCTTCTGATAACTCCCTTTAAATGTTTACCTTTGCTGTTCTCACCTTGTTATGGTCTTTTTCATGCCCTGCTTGTTCTGCACCTGACTCACTTCCCTATCTGTTCATTTACACATCTTGCAGGCCCTATACCACCACAATCAGTTTATTTATACTCTGCCATTCCCTTCCAATGAACATTAAACAGTTATATAACTCAGAAGACTAACCACATAGTTAATGCAATTTTAAAATAGTTGTAAACTGGTAGGCCTAACACACCTCAAAGACTGCTTCATCAAGATTAGCTTTCAAGAATTCGGTCCTGTAAACATACTCATTATTTAAGGCTTGTTAGTAGTTCATATATAATTACAATTTAAATAAATTGCACTTTCTCTTTCATTAACTAGTAAAAGAAGCAACCATGTTTTGAAGAGCTATCTGTTATTATTAATAAGGAATACATGCTTTCTATACTTCATTATTACTGTGGGTGCATACATAATGTTAGTTTGGTACCATTAAATGTTATCACAACAAATAACTACCTTAACAAAATCTGCACCAAAGTCCTTTTTCAAATGTATTCCCTGGCAAATTTTCTTCCCTTGGGTTTTATAGCTATACCACCAATTGTAAGCATGTATGTACACTGGATACCTCTGTATAAGTAAGATTTGTCACAATGATGATCCTATATGTCACCCTTGCTTGAATGAATTTCCTTCTTAATTCAAAGAATGCTCCAGAGAAGCAACTTAGGCTGTGGAGATGGCCCGTATGTCAGTTATCCTCTAGGATATCTTGGTAAGCATGAAATATATAGTATATGCATTTGTTCCTGTGACAGCACCCCCACCCACCCAATGTTTTTCTGTTATAACACTCACTTCACTTTAGTTTTTTGGTATTTCTGCTTTATGTAAATTACATGACATGTTTGTGCTAATCTGAGATACTGTCAGCTAATGCCCAGGATTTGTTTTCTAAAAAGTTAGCTTAGTGGACATTCACATAACTGATTTCTGTTTCAGCTCAAGACTCCTTGCTTTACCCTACTTGTGAAATGTTTTACTGACTGGCTTAATGTTTCGGGGTCTACTTTACTTGTGACATTTATATTAAATAATAATGTAGACCCTTACCTAACATTTGCTGGCTCCTTGTGTCACAAAGGAAATAGAGAAACTTCACATAGTCGTCATGTTCTAGAGTTGATCCAAAAAGATATGACATCCTTGTTCCACTGATGAACAGCCCTGGAAGAAAGTTGTCTGGTGAGACTGATGTACTACACTGGTTTCCAGTCAGTTAGTTTTATTCACAAGAAAACACAGAGAACATACATCTCATTAGATTAGCTTAAGAGAAATAGTCTTATTTAATGACATTCTCTGGCAGTTTTAGTAGTTTTTGAAAGCAGCTGTGATCTAAAGAAAACTGTGGGATTGAATTTCACATAGTAAACATAATAACATAAATGAATGAATATTTAAGGAAATTACTGATGAGCGTTCATGTGGCTAACAAGGCTGGCTGAACAAATTGACACAGTTTATCATAGCTGTAGCTCAATATGAATATGTATGTACACCCTTAAGAAGGTTTCTAGGGGCTTGCACAAGTGTATAAATACTGAGCATGTGCGAGCCTGACTGCCATTTTGCAGTTAGCTGTTGAGATGTAAGCATGTGTGCCTTTGTAGTTTGTCAGTTAATCAGCTCATTTATATTTTGCAATGCTGCTATCCATCCTGATGTGTTTCTTTGTAATTAAGCATGTAAACGAACTACCCTGCCTGTTCTTCTTTAATGGGAAACAAGACGAGCGACAATAACAATAATGATTCTTTTTGACATGGGATGAGGGATCTAAATTACCAGGACACGGTGGGACTTTAATATGTTTAATGTTATTGGCAGTAAAAGAAACTAACTACTAGAGAATGAAAATCAGAATCAAAACCAGCTATAAGTGAAGCATTGAATAGTGTAAAGGGGTATAAGAACCGGAGGTGGGATCCTTAGGAAAGAAAAGAAGCAAATTACGCAGAAATAAAGGGAATCTGAGGGAGCAATACATGCGAAATAATATTCAGGAAGAGGAATGAATTTTAATGGGTGGCAGGCATTGAGGAATTTATTTAATATTGGAGTCAATGAGAATTGTTAACAATATATAAAAATACATATATTGCATGAAAATAATAATGGAAGTGCTTTAATTTGTTAGCTTTTTACTACTGTATACACACACTTGTCACTTTAAAAAAGTAATTTTACTAAAAGTGTTAAAATTAAAGAATGTAAGATCTGTGCTATACTTAAATGTGTAAGTTAAGAAGGCTGGCAGGTGTTTGAGCAGAAATATGAAGGGAGAAAAAAGAAATCGAGCACACCGTGAGTGAAAGATATGTGGCTTATGTAAGTGCACATTTTACAAACTTTTATAACCACATGACATCCATGAATCAATGGCATGTCCACCAAAATGACCTGCTCATCTTTATGGCAACTTTAATGAAACGTTTAGGAAAGCTGTTTGATACTTATTTGAATCTTTGTACAACTTTAGTCACAAACTCCCATGGCAAGCATTAGTTTAATTTCAAAACTAATTGGATAATTATTTAATTGATTTTATACCACTGGTTTCACTGTTTTTTTTAAATGCTGGAGTGTTATTTTGAAGTTATCCTTTGTTTGTACTTGAACTGCTAGGTCTGCGTTGGTGCAATATTATTTTTTTGCAAATCATTTTACTTTGGCTGTGTTTTATTGATAATATATATATATATATATATATATATATATATATATATATATATATATATATAGATTCACTTTATAATCTCAAAATACTGAAATCTCAAAATTCAGTATTGTGAGACTATAAAGTCGAACGGTCACAATACTGAAACTCCAAATGCATGAAATTCAAAATTGCGACTTTTAAATAAACCCTCCACCACACAAACAAATAAACACACCTTTCTCCCCACATTACAACAAACCAACAAAGCACACACATACAAAACAACAACACAAAGACACACACCTAATCTACATATAAGCAAGGGGGCAAGCCCCCCTGCACCCCCATCTGGGGGGCTGTGCCCCCCACACCCCCACTACTTATATATACTAACTCCGAGGATGCACTAAAAAGACAAAGACACTAAATCCACCACTACATACTCTATATTCCCCGTGCACAAACACACATCATATACTTACAAACACTACCACTCTCAACAGTTACACACTCACACTTTTACCTACCTACCCTTACCTACACCTAAAACTTACCAGCACACTCACATACACTCAAACCCCTACCGCAAAACCCTTAAAAATACAGCACTTACCTGAATCTCCAGATATATCCACACAACAGCAGGCAAACCATATCCCACAGCACACTGCACCTTACAAACACAGCAAATCCCACGTAGCACGCCAGCACAACCACGGATTCAACATTCTGAATTCGAGCAAGTGCAGTTTCGCTCAAATGCACTTTCGGCACTTTTGTGTCTAGATACTGAAATTCCAGATTTCAGTATTTCGAGATAGTAAAGTGCTTATTAATATATATATATATATATATATATATATATATATATATATATATATAGATAGATAGATATATAGATATATGGGTCCGTATCAGCTGATTGAGTTTTCAGCAACTCAAAATTCATACAGTTGAGACCATATGATCGAGTTTTTGAAAACCTGAAGCTTTTGAATGCAGATTGTGATACAGTGCGGATCAGGAAATTTACCTTTTTACTCACTGTACTGCGATCTCAGAGTTTGTATATATAATTTGCAGGAGGTGTGGAGGTGCAGTAACCCTGCAAAAAAGTAAAAAAGTAGATTTTTTTTTTTGGGGGGAGGGGGGTTCTGATGTTTGAACTTTTGGAACCTCGATCATATGGTCTCAACCTTATGAATTTTGAGTTTTTGAAAACTTAACCATCTGACATGCACCTATATATATATATATATATATATATATATATATATATATATATATGATTATATAATGAATGGTTGACATGTTTGTTGGCTGACATAAAAGACATCAACCAAAACATGTTGACCATTCATTATATCAAAAATAAAAAATATTAACACTCAGTGTAATGAAAAAGGAAACAAATTTCATTTTCCGATACTCTACCCATAACCCAAATATATCTATCTCAAATTTGTCCTGAATAATGGTAGTGTTTGGGAAGGGCTTTTTTAAGCTATATATGCAGTAGGGTTTATACATACAGACAGTTGGAAGGGTGGCTTAATGGCTAAGGTGTTTTTCTTACAAACACAAGGTGCAGGGTTTGAGCCTCACAAGGGATAATTGGTTTGGCTAAAAATGGCTTGCAAGGGCAGTTAGCTTAGTACTAAACTATGAACATCCATGCAAACAGCAGCACTTGCAGTGGAAGAAAAGACTAGTGACTGCTTAACTGTTATCAGATGACAGCAGGAGTCAGTGGCTTTTATCAACAGACAGCTTCTGTACCTATAATTTATGGTGACTCGGCAATATAATGTACTCCATTTTGTTTTACCCAAATGCACAGTAGCCCTGTAAAACCAGATCAATTGTTCTTTAACTTGAGATAACGTTCAAATATAAGAAAATATCACTTTCAGGGACAAAAAAAAGTGTTTTTAAGTTGTGTGTTATAAAACTGAAACAGATTTATGATATTATGCATTATGTATTTTCCCTCTGAAAAAAAATAGGAATGCATGAGCCAGTTGTGAGATGAATATTAGAGAGTCAGTAAAATTATTACAATAATAAAGTAAAAAGTAGAAAGCCATTTATGCTTGTATCTTATACATGTTTCTAAAAATATATAGTTCTTTTACCACAGCTGTTGTCCAGAGAAACAGAATACTTTTGAAAGATTATACCACCTATGACAATAAATAAGACACATATATGTAAATGACCATATACTCTTGGAGAGCCATAAATTCAACTGTGACTGTAACTAACATTTACTTTTATAGATATCCTGCCCCAAAAAACATAACTGCATTTTGTACACTTCTGAAGTCTGTGCTGCCACCCCTGCTGCAAACAGACACAATGTAATTTTCTTTCTTTTACCTTTCAATTTTTCTTCATTTATTCCCCTATCATTTTGCAGATTTGTGTCCCTTGAGAGATATGAGGCCTAACCAGGTACTTACTTCCTTAACAATGATGCTCAAACTTCAAAAACATCCGGGTGTCTCCAAAGTAACTGCAAGCTGAGGCAGATGGAAAAAGACATTTTATTATGATAAGTCACCTTTGTAAAGCTACCTGAGCTTGCATTTACCTCAGAAACATCACTATGAGTGTTTATGTAGCCAGTGTAGGGGATAAAGCCCTGACTACACCTCAGTCCAGTCCAGGTTCAATTAGCAGCTTACATGACTGATTTTAAAGGCAGGAAGGAATGGGAATTACCATTTCTGAGAGGGCAGTCTTGATGCCATCTCCAGGATGCAGGATCTTTAATCCTGGTAGAGGCTGGAGAAATCGCTGTTGGGAGGCTTTGTCCAACAGTGGAAAAAGGGTGGAGACTTGGTTAAGCTGCCAAGGAGGCAGGGCATTATGCCGCATGTCTCTATGGCATGCCTGCCCCTCAGACACAACTAAGGGGACCACAAGGAAGGGGAATGGGAAAAACAGGGTCATAAGAATAAAAAACCCTGGGTCGAAGATAGACAGCACTGACACCACCCCAGGATTCACTTAAGATTTTCACTGGCACAGGCATTGGAACAGGGGTAATTGAAGTGATGGTATACCCAGCAAAGAACAAGGGACACTAGAACAGCTGTCATAATGACAGAAGGTGAATAAAAACATATGAGTGTTTCCAAATAATAACCATTATTGTGCAGTAATTGGGGGGGGTCTCGTCAGGGATGAGACTGTGAACAGTTGCCAAGTTTGCCATCCTGATTCCAACCCTGGTTATGTATTGTATTCCAAAAAATTTAGACTGTATCCAATAAGGTATAGGGGTCATTTACAATGATTACAACCATATTGTCTAAACAGATTTTAAAAGCACTTGAGGGAGAAACAGCCTGCCAAACCTTTAAGGGAGGTACAGTATATTCCTTAACCTAGCCCATCTGATACAAAAAAAAATGTCTCCTACCAACTGAATTAAATTTGTCAATTTCAGCCAAACAATTCATGTCTGTTGATTAGAATCAGTAGATAACAAATGTCATGCCAAGTTTACTGGATAAAGAGGCATTATTCAAAATAAATTAAGATCATATCACCTCTAAAGAACATGTAGCCTAATGCAAATAGCTTCACCCTAACTAATCCCACAAGATAAAAAAAATGTTAACTACTGTTAACTTTTCAGGTGAGTATGTCTGCACATTTTAAGACTCTAGTATTTCTCTAGTATTACAAATGTAAAATGTTGCACTATATTCAATATGTTTCCTCACAAACACCTTATATAAGGGGCAAAAAGAACATTATGCTGTCTAGAAAAAAAAACGTGCAGAGTATGCCCTTAGTCATATAACAGATGTGAGTAATCAAATTTAAATTAATCTGAAAAGTTATGTGAGTAATTACCTTTAAATTATTCTCAAAACTTAAAGTCCTGTCAATCATTATATCAAGATATCAAACACACTGAACTGTTGGCAGAATTTGATCATTTATAGTGTATGGATATGCTAGATTAGGTTTACCAAAATGTAATACATTATATTTCTTTACATTAAATATGTTGTTCAGTAATTCTCATTGAAAAAGAAAGTTCAGATAATGGTGAAGATTATAGCAATAGCTTAAAGTTGTAATAATCCATCCAAATTTCTAATCATCTGTAGACTTGCTTGCCCTTATACGGTCCATAGCTGGAAAAGTGTAAATAAATATATTATACAGAAAATGTCCCTTAAATAGACACGTCTTTGAGTATAACACCTGTAGAATCTCCTGTGGTATACACAGTACCAAATTTCAGCTTAACGCACAGTGAAACTAACCCAGTCACTCATCCACAACAAGTACGCCAATCATTCTACACCCGTACCAAATTACACAGCGAAAAATGTTTCTTTATCAAACCGCTGAATGTGAATATGCATGGCAAAGTCTTTCATTTATAAACTGCTAAATAAAACAGATACACAGCGCATTTTTTGTAACAATTAAAAAAATCTAATTTTCTTTGTATTGGAAGTATGGGTTAGAAACATGATATTAGACGTTTAGAAAAATAAATGTAGTGTAAAACCTGTAATAACATATGTGATGCTACTACTTAACATTTTATTTGCTAGGGCCAGAAGTGCCATCCTACCACCTCTTAATAATTACGATACTCACTCGGCATTATTCTAATATTATTCTGCCCCTTCATGGGGGTGTTTGGATACGAAGACCCCAGTAAATCAGAAACAAAGAATTTTGTGTTTTGGCAGAAGTAGTGTTACTTTTGTCACAGCTACTTTAGCAAACTTTGCAGTCCACCTTAATTGCGCTGAGTTTGCTGGCCCAACTTAGATTGCATGTGACACTGTGATTTTCACATTTGTAAAATGAAACTGCAGTTGCTAACAGTATGTTTAGAATTTCCACCTACTGATCACGCTAGCAATTCTACTATATAAGCATCCACATGATGCTATCTTCTGTAAACAATGCAGAAAGTCAGCAGTAAATATTCTAAAAGTAGGATTCTAAGTAGCATGGAACTGCAGATTATCTGTTGGGATAACAAGTAAACCAAGAGGTCTTTGCCAGTCAGAAAACTGACTTTGCTTGCATAATTTTGTATAAATTCTGTGGCAAGCTAGATGCTTGCAGAACTGTTTCAACACTGAAAGTTTGCTGAATGTAGCTTAGAAATACATTGCAATGTGTTAATGTACATAAAACTGAAGCCATTATTTTGTATTGCTATGGTAGTCATACTACAGTATCTATTGCATTTTGTAGGATAAGCATAACTAATGCCTTGTAACCTTACACACTTTGATTTCTTTTTTATGGTATTGCTTTTCTACTGTATCCACAGACAGAATCTCATAAGGTACCTCAAAGACCTGTATATGTAAATTTGTGCCAGATATATTTACCGGTTGAAGGCCAGTCCATGGTCTGAAATATTTTCTTCAGCTTGTAGCTTACATGCCGACATTATTCCTACAGCTGCCTGGTTTGGACTGTGAAACCTGATTAGCCTATTAATCAGAACAAGCATCTGGCATGTTCCGCAAGCCAACAATGACATCAGTGAATACAGATCAGCCTCGGGCATTCACCTAATGCTAGTTTAATCATACCACCATGGGTTAAGCTTACTGTCTGAAGGGAATATCCATATTCATCCCCCACTCCATTCCCCTCATGTCAGAAAACAGTTATCCTTACATACCTTTTCAGCTGCAGTGTGTGTGATTAAACATCCAGTTTTAAAGTTGTAAAGACTTAAACCTGTCATCAGCAGCCATTTTAATGCAGACATCTAAATTATTTAAAACCTTAGAGCATTATTTAGCCATCAGGATAGTAAACAGTTAATATTTCCTTTCTTTAACTCCTTGATCTGGATTAAGAACATAGGCATTTTGCTCATGAAATTAATAGTGGACCAAGAATTAAGTGTTATTACCTCTAAAGCATCTTCACCAGGAAATGAGAGAACACCTCCTCCATGTTGGCTGCAACATACAGTATCAAGGCAGCTAGCATAGGGGGTCCCCACCTAAACTAAATGGCAGAAGAGAACTAGGCTATTTCTTAAAGCAGAAACAAAAGATCATGACACAGCATACCTCAGAGGCTGTAATGACAAAACAAAAAACAAAAAAAAACAAGTGATGACAATCAGCAAAAACACCTTAATGACAGTCAGGTTATCTATGTAATTTGTCCAGCTGGTAACTTGCATTTTTGAGCTGTGATGCTATGGGAGTTTATTTGGAGCTTTCTGTTAAAAATCGCCCCTATAACTAAACAGCAAAGACATAAATAAAACATGCCGTCATTACCTAAATGCAGTTTATAAACCAGAGAGGTAAACCACACAGAAGGATGTGATCATTCAAGTCTAAAGACTTCAAAATGTTACTTTACAGCCGTCATCTAGAAGCCTTATACCCAGGCAGCAAAGAAGAGAAACACATTCTCTGTACTGCATTCTACAAAGGCAAATATATCAGGGTACAACTCCTTTGAAATCATAAACAAACCACTAAGATTCAAATTTTTCAACAAGGGGTATTAAATAGGTTACATAGGGCTATAGTAAAATGTATCAATACGCTAAGCTCTAAATCTAATGTCCAGGTGTGGTGATACCAGTGGAACCAGTATTCAATATACATTATCAATGCAAAAATATTCAAACCTGTGGCAAATGCTGACAGTATGCACCTGTATGGGAAAGGGGATGAAATGCCACCTTCTGGACAGACACAATGAAGGTGATCGTCACTCGGTTCAGTTTTTACTGGTGATTCAGTTGTTGAAAGCCCCTCTCCATCCACCACCTATAGGCTGTGAAATACTTAGTCCAAAAAAGTTCAGATTTGTCTAGACAAAAAAACAAACTTAGAGTGGTAAACTGGTCTGAAAGAGGCTTAACCTACTGCAGCTTTAAACACAAGCAGAATGAGTTTGAATTATTTCTTCTAAATACTGCTTGGCTGTGATATTCATTACACAAAAGATCATTTTAGTTCTCTTCAAGTCATGCTTTGAATTTTGAACCCCAAAGGGTTCAAGCAAATGAATGTTTTTTTCTCAAACATGACCTCTAAATAAGCCTACCTCCAACATCAAATCAGTAGTATAATCTGTGAAATTTTTGCGAGGAGATTTATCTTATTAACTGGAGAATTTTGCACTTTAAGATCTCAACCCTGAGGTGTTATTTGGACTTGCTAACATCATTAACTACTGACTGCAGATTCAGTTATAGCAGTTAAGTTAGGAACTGCCACATCCTCCCTACAATCAGATCACAGCTGGTATATTACCAAACATCCTTCAGGGAAGATGTCTGTTCACAGGGTAGCCATGTCATTGCCAAATAGGTTTTGATAATAGAAGTCAGACAATGCTGCAAGATACATTCTACACTGATCTCTCTTAACAAGCCTGGTATTCTATCACATTAGTCAAAGCAAATCAAATGTTTACAAGGTCCTAAAGAAACAATGCAGTGCAACTGAATTCCAGCCAAGGAAGACATGGCCAGACAACAACAGATGAAGGAGAGTTATTCCAGCACATGTTGAAACATGGTGAAAGGCTGAAGTGCAGATGCAGACCTACATGCTGACAAATGACAAATGAAAGGATGAAAGGATGAAGCCCAATGACAGCAGGAAGCCAGCAGCTTTACACAGTGCAGAGAACAATAACAAGCATACATAGCTCTTAAGGAAACAATGGAGGCATGCAAAACACAATAACTGAAAAAAGAGATGCTACATTGCTTGCAAGTGCTACAACTGCACTCACGCACATGAGCTGAGCAAAACGATGTTAATAAGAGTAATCCAATGAGGTAGGGGAGTGAGATTTAGTGTTCACCTTAAATGTGACAACAAAGGAAAAAAAGAAAAGATGCTCATCAGTGCAGAATATTATGTGTTTGCAGGTCAGGGGATATGGCTGTGCTATAAGTAGCATTATGTCCCTGTGTTTCTTAATCTAGCTTCTCATTTTCCATACCTCCCTCTTCAATCTCTCTAGCCTCCAGTATTCTTCACATCCTCCCTATCCTGAAAAGTCCCTCTGTCACACTGCAGTCCTGTATTAACTAAACCACGTGTCTTCTTTATTTGTGATCCAAATCCTACCATGTCTGCCAGATTTCATTCCTGCTATACTTATAGGTTATGGATTCTTCCTGCAATTAAAGTTCACTTCTGACTTCTTTCTTCTATATCTTATTTTGCTCTTGATGTAACATGTTTGCCTGTTTAGTCTCTCTATGCCAACAATCCCTGCTCTAACTTCCTGTTCGTGCCTTTACCTTTCAGACAGGTTATTTTCTCCATCCTCTCATTTTCATTTTTGGAGTTGCCATATCCCGTCCTGCAAACACGTAATATTCTGCACTGATGAGCATATTTTCTTTCTTCATTTGTTGTCACATTTAAGGTGAACACTAAATCTCACCCCCTCTATCAACCAGCTACTAATCTCTTCGATCCTTTTCTTCTTTTCTCTGCTGCGTTTGGAGCTTGGACAGATTTCCAGGAAGAATAGCACTCTTCATAGTTTTCTGCATCTAGCTGCTATCTAGTTCTGTTAGCAATTCCTTCCACTGTCTCCTCAGCCAGATAATATCAACATACAAGTGTTACTGCATATGGGCATTCTGTCTGCCTACAGGAACTATACTACTTATGGCTTACCTGTTGTTTGCTCCAATTCCATTTCTACTATCATGAATCTCCTTTGTCTCGCCAAACTCTGATTTCTAAATCCCATGCCATAATCACTGACTGCCTTATCTACCGTATTACTCTCTTTATATGACTTCCTTTCCCTCCAGGTCTACTTCATCAACCTGAAATACCACATAACCGACTTTTAAAAAAATGAGACTATATCGCCAAAAATTCAAAACACTGAAACTGCAAATAACCAACTTTCATTTGCCCGACCGTGTAAGACATCAACTGTATGCAATGCACAGTTATAAACTTGTCTCTTAAAATAGTATGCTCTGTCTTTAAAAATGCATACTTGGTAGCAAACACAATTTAACAGAGGCCTTACAAGAAGCTCCAGTGATAACAGGAAATCATCTCAGAAAGTTACAACAGTATTAATAACATATAGTAAAATATATAATTTATAAACAATTATAAACAACAGAAAGTATACATTTTCAATTCACCCGTCCACTAACCAAAACCCCAAACCTAAACAAAATCCCACTGAATATTCATGATAATAACTATAGCACTGACATAAATATTCAGTAGGAATTCTTAAATTCAATAGCAACTACTGCATTTCAAATAAAATGTTGATGCAGGGGGGCTGTGCCCCCCTGCACCTCCCAAATCCCCTGCAAATTAAGTATACCAACTCTGAGATCGCACTACAGTACGGTAATGAGTGGATTTCCTGTTCTGCTCACCTTAGACCATTGGCATTTCAAACATTCACTGTTCTGAACATCAGTAATGTGAAGTTTCACTCATGTGAAACCGGTCTTCTGTTCTCCATTTTTTAAAAGTCGGTTATATGGTATTTCGGCCTACTGAAGTAGACTCCTCCCTCCATAGTAGATTTATACTTTCCTTATTTCCCTCTTGCATACTTCTCTCTTTCTTCCACATTTATATATAACCTAATCTATCTTCTTACCCCATATGCCATTAGTTTCTGACCCATTTTGGCCCTCCGAAGTACAGACTGACCTTTGCTGCTCTATCACCAGTGGACCTTGCTCAGTCCTCATGCTCTTTCTCCTTTCCTGCCAGTCTTTCTTCCCTTATCATTTTCCTGCCTTGTTATGCTCTGCATCCCCTGTGCTCATTACCTCCAGCCTTGTATTTTCATCTTTTTCCGCTGCTGAGTACCTTTCATATTCGCCCTCCATTTTTCTCTGCCCCACTCAGATTAGTAGATGGTTGATAGAGGAGAATGAGTTGAGAAATTAATACAGGGTCAGATTCAATAAAGCCTATGCTAAGTGTACACATTATGTATTCAAGAACATCCCTACCACATTTTTTGTGCTTTCTAGTCACTCAGAAAGATTACACTAAGTGTACATGTAGCCACACTTTATGGTATCCTTTATGAATCCCTGTCAGTATTTAAAGATGCAGGAAAATCAATAGGAAAATTAAAATTAGGTGGATGAAGGTGTGATTAATGTCTGTGCTGTCTGTTCATTCAGAATGGAGTACACTTAGTGTACACTTAGTGTAGGCATTATTCAACCCCAGGGATAGTGTTGCACAGTGGCACAACGGATAGTGTTATTACCTCACAGCAAAAAGTTCTGTGGTTCAATTCTCAGCTGGGGTCTCTTCTGTGCAGAGTCTCCATGTCTCCACTGTGTTCGCATGGGCCTCCTCCAGATGCTCTGATTTTATCCCACATACCAAAGACATGCAGTAGGTGGACTGGACACTCTAACTTGACCACATGTGTGAGTGTGCATGCAATTATGTGCAGAAGAACTACAGCGGCAGGGCTAACCACCTGCTGGTGTAAACATTGACTCTAGATGATTGTCACTATTGAAGGGACACCCGACCCCCATGTGCAGAAATAGGAAAAAGGGGTTGTGAATGAATGGATGGACCAAAGAAGAACCAGGGAGAATAAGAATCTGTCTGGGTAGACAATTTGTGAACAGAAATGATGAAAGGAGGTCATACAATATATGTTAAAACATAGGTACCTCTAAGTGGATGAGGAACAAGATCTATGCAAACATTTAAAGAATTAAGAAAGGGAGAAGAAGAAGAAGAAGAAAATAAAAATATAACACAAACAACACCAAAGTAGATACCTGGGCTGGAGGTAGTAACAAGAATGGAGGAGTAATTTGGTGCACTGCCAGAACTCCAAGAAAATAAAGATGAAAATGCTTCACGCAGTCACAGAGAAAGGGGCATAGTAGAAGACCATACAAGGGATAACAGGGACCTTGTTAAATGATGAAATTAATTAGAAAATGGTGCCCTCTATATGGAAATGAGGAAGTAGAAGCTTATGTCATAAAGGGACTTGTCTATGAAATTGTGGATGAAGAATAAATGTAACATGGGAGGTAGAGAGCCATGAAGAAGAAGAATAGGCAGTGAAACTCAGAAGGCCAACAGTTAGGTTAGGGTGATGGGCATAATATGTATAGAGGTCACCAGATTAGGCCAGGGAAATTAAGAAAACAGAAGCAAATCACTTTAACAGGAGACTTCAACCTGCAAGAAACTGAATGGAGTATTTGATCTTCAATAGATTAGGGAGCAAAATAAAGTACTGGTAGTAACTTATCAGGATGGTTTTACACAATAAGCAAGGGAAGGGTTCAGGAAGAATTGGGGCTTAGATACTGTATCCTCTAGGCAGTATGGGTGAAACAAATATATCTGATTAACACAGTGTAGTTCCCATTGAATGACACACATAAAAACAAGATGGAACCAACAAGACTGAGAATAAACACAAGAACCAAAAGCGAAAACACGCCTCGTAACACACAGGACCTAAAACATCAGTTGAGCACTTTCATTCAGTACAACCAAACTTCATCAGATCTGATTACAGAATTTAATTCCCTGCTTTTAAAAGATTCAGTCTTACTTTGAATTGGTACATATTCAAATAAAAGTCATCCAAAACTACCTATTCACAAATTGAATATAATTATAGTGTAAACATATTTATTCCCATCTTAAAATATTTGAAAACTTTAAAATATAAATGAAATTCACAAAAGACGCACTGTATTGATTATGAAAATATTCATATTTTTTATACATGAAAATGTAAGTTCAATAAACTAGAAATTGATATAGACTCATTCATTCCTGGTTGATTATTGGTGTTCAAATATAAGTGCCACAATAATTCTCGAATTTCCACATACTAACCACCTCTGGGGTTTCTGATCACCCCCTCCAAAATAAAAAATGATGTGCATTATAACTTTTAATATGCTTGGCTAGAGCATTATGCATCCTGCCTGTATCTATGTCATACACATATTCATAAATATGTTCTTGAATCTTTCTATTGGTTTTGCGGACATGGAATGCAGGGCACAACTGGAACTTAGCTACATAAACAACTCTCCTTCGGTTACAGTCAAAATGGCCTCTAGCATTAATATTCATCTTATTAATAATAACATGATGAATTACCCACATATGCAGTATTTATATTGGCTACATTTGCCACATTTAAAAGTCTATCATTTGTTTACTTAATGCTATATTTGTCAGTTTGCCATTATTCTCCATATAATTTCTAAGACACGTTCCTTTTCTATAAATGATAACTGGTGTTTGTCTCAGCTTATCCTTCAAATTCATTGAATTACTGAAGACTCCCCAGTTCTTTTCTAATACAATGTTCATATTCTTACTGTCAAGATTATAAGTAGTAGCAAAGGCATCTTTATATCTAATATTCGATGGAGTGGATGCCCTTAAATTGTCATTACCACCATTTGAGATGAGCAGGAAATAAAATTCCATGTTCCTTTTTATAATAACTTCCTCTAAAAGTGGATCTAAGAAAGAACTTGGATAACCCCTCCTCTTGAACATATCCATCAAATTGCTACACTCAGCCAAGAATATATCAGACTCAAATATCATCTGAGCTAGATAAATGAGCTATCCTTTCACCATCACATTTTTTCTGATATATAGGATTGCCAGCTATTAAAATGCAAATAGGAATTAGAATATACAGGTTTCGTGTAGATAGCTTAAATGAGTTTATCCTTGGTTTTATCTTTCATTATAATTACATCTAAATAACTGAGGAATCCAAACTCAAGGTTTAGGTAAAGTGAAGAAAGAAATTAGTTGTAGAATTAATATATTCTATAAACTCCCCAACTTTTACATTGGTATCGAACCACAAAATAAATATATCATCCAAATATCCAAATATCTGATGTATAATAATCATGATTTTGCATAATGGCTGTTTAAAATATAAAGGTATTTCCACTGTGCCATAACCAAGTTGGTGAAGAGCAGGGAGCATGCAGCACCCATAGCTATGCCTGATATTTGATTAAATGATTGTCCAGCAAAATAAATAAAATTATTTGTCAATACGAGTTCCATCAAGAATGCCAAAGTGTTCAGTTCCTGAGCAAAAATTACCATGATTCTGTTAAGACAATTGCAATAACTTTCCAACCCTATATTTTGTGGTATAGCAGTGAACAAATCTTTAACATCAATGGTTATAAGTAGCCAATCACTATTATAATCACGCATTTGAAATCAACATGAATCTCTACAGTGATGGGAAAGTACTATCATGCTGCTTTTTAACCATGTGCCAAGAAACTTAGCTATGAAAAATGTCTTAGACTTATCAGCAGCCATGATTGGATGCAAAGACAGAGTCTTCAGGTCCTTAAGAAATTTTAGAATACTAAAAATTGCAGGTGTTAAAGGTTTATCATTGACCATGAAAGCATGTTCATCAAGAATTATATGAGCCTCCAAAAGCATATCCATTAATGCTGTATCAGTTTTATTATATGCAATATAAATCTCATTAATCTAGACTTCCTCATATGCTTCAACATAAAGCAAACTATTGATCCTATTGATGTAATCAACTTTATCCTTAATAACCATCCCACCCCCTTTATCTGGTGCCATGATCATTATATCGCTATCTTTACATAGATCACTCGATATTAACCCCTCACCCTGTGCTATATTGAAATATGGACTGGCTACTTGACAGTTCAACAGATACCTTTTGAAAGCAAGAAATTAAATTCTGTAATCAGTTCTGATGAAGTATGGTTGCACCAAATGAAAGCGCTCAACTGATGTTAATAACATTTTATGTCCTTTATGTTATGACGCATGTTTTCACTTTTGATTCTTGTGTTTATTCTTAGTTCCCATTGAAGAGAAAAGGGGCCACAAATGACACACTCTTTATGGGACTAAAGTCAAAATATGGAGGACTGGAGGTAGCTAGAAGGAACAAACAAGCTTTAAACAAAAGAGAATCTGGAGAAGAATGGAAAAGGGGCTATTGAGGAAAAAGAAGGCACATCCAAAAAGGAAAGCAATGTTGTTCAGTGGATTAGTACAAGAGGTAAGTAATGCTAGGAAAGGATTACAGGACATGAAAAGAGAAATTAAAATGTGTAAAAACAAGAAACAAATGGAATCAAATCACCACAGACAGATATATTGTAAAACAAGAATATTTAATAAATAAAAGTTTACCAGTCTCATTTTACTATATCAGTTCATGGTGATTTGATTCCAAATGGCTCTTGGTTTTATTTTCTTTGGCATCTTTTTGCTAAATTAAAAAAGTGGATTAGAATTCTAAAGCAGAGATAGAAGCTTTAAACAAACTCTTTGCATCTATCTTTATTAAAGAAATGGTGACCAGATGACCATGTTGGGAAGAAGAGGAAACAGGTGAATAGAAGGTCCAGTAAATCAGCTGATGGTTAAAGAACATGTGTTAGAATAAAGGAAGGCACTCTGCATGTAGTAATTTCAATTACCAGGGTTTGTATAAAACCCACATAAGAAATTTTATTAGAGACCAAAAGTGGTTACCATATTCTATGGTACTGGTATGGCTTAGGATTTTTTTTTACTTTGGTTTAGTATATTTTCAGTGTAAATTGATTAGAGAAATAGAGAGTTTGCACATTTTTTTAATGTGAGTTTTATCAGATTTCTGATGTGTGAACATTATGAACTGTGAGTACTTTGGTATCAGTATTGTGACTGTCAACATTTTGACATGTCAGTGTTTTTAACTATCCACCCCCCCCCCCCTCAGCTGTAGCAAAGTATAAAGTGCTAATAGGATGAATTCCTCAAGGCAGAATATAACCACATATCCAATCTAACTGATAGATATTAAGCACATAGCATAAAGTTATCGGTCTTTAATGCAACACTGCCTGATGTTTTACGAAAACAAATGTGACTACAAGGTATATCATCTTCATTTTGATGTAAAAAAAGCGAGGAAACCAAATATTCACTGTGTCTCTCATTAGAACACTTGAAGTTACTAGCAAGTGAGGATGAAAAGAAGTACAAACTGGAAGTTAGAAAACAATTACCTTGCAGGTCATATTCCAGTTGTCTCAGGTTCACTGTTTTTGAGGAAGTAATGGTACAAGTTAAAATTGTCATCCACTCCCTACCCCCTAAGGATTTGTTTAAAGCAAACTATACAGCTCAGAACTTCCTCAGGAAACATCAGTGATGACTAATTGTCGCAGCTAGGTAAAAAAAAAGATTAAGAGGAAACTGGAAGTAAAAAAAAAAACAATAGTTACATTCACTCATAGAAATAGCCTTGGTTCGCATATCTTGTTTAAGAATCAACATATGCAATATAAAAATTATTATCATTAAAAGGTCATTATGACAATATATCAGACTCATTTGTCCACATTTATTTATATGAATGATCTACTAATGCTTTTCTGCAGCCAAATGTAAAGGTTTTTATCTGCTTGGATTGCACATTACAATTATAGTACGTAATTATTGGATTACAGTAAGCATTGACTGCAGAAACAATTAACTTAGACGTGTACTCAGATCCCTCAACTTGGTGTGTTTCTCTGCACACAAAACAAAGAAATCCAACCCTACCCCCCAGTGGCTGTATTGACAGAGTAAGTTGCTGCTGAGTAAGAACTTCTGCAAAGGATAGGGGAGTGGAATGTAAAACCAGAGGCACTTGGGATGAAGCTGTGTACAGATGAGACAGTTGTAATGGCAGCAAATGGAGGAAATCAGAAGAAGCTGAAAAATGAGTTAGAAGGGAAAGCAGTAGAACAGGTTAACAGCTTCGAGTATCTGGGATGGGTGGTTGAGACAGGAAGTATGAAAGATGAGGTCAAAGCTAGAATAAGAGGGGCTGCAGCCAACTAACTTAGAGTCTCAGGCATACTGAATGACAGAAGAATACCAAAGTAGCTGAAAAGTAAGGTATACAAAATGATACAGAACCTGGGCAGTAACGGCAGAGCAGTTGAGGAAGCTAGAGGTAATGCAGATGCAGTGCCTGAAATGGATGGTAGGATGCACACTGTGGGACAGGCAAAGAAATAAAGACATAAGAGCAGAAGCCAAAGTACCTCAAATTGCAGAAAATGTCGAAGAGAACAGATTACAGTGGTTTGGGCACATGTGCAGGAAAGCAGGAGACAATCTAGTGAAGACAGACAGGAAGAAGGCAACAGAAAGTAGTACATCAAGCAAAGAGGGAGATGGACTGAGTGAGAGAAGACCTGCAATAGTCAAGCATGAGTGTCAAAGAAGGTAGGAGAGTAGCATTGAATATGGAGGGATGACGAAAGTTAACATGACCCCCTGACCCCATGTAGAAAATGGGAAAAAGGGGGTTGATGATTATGATGATGATGATGAGCACTTATAGGATGAATTCCCTTTACATGTTACATACAATAGCATTAAAATGCTATAGCCTGTATATAAGTCATGTGATTAACATACAAAACTGAATCTTCACAGAAAACAATAAAACTAGCTTTAATTTATTAGCTGCACTTTCTGTTATAGATATTATATGTGAGTGATTTTTGATCAGGCTTCCACACCTTTAGATATTAGGCTGGTTGGAACTGTCCCGGATTTTGCTATCACTGGTTGAAGTGTTTGAATCAGGTATATGATAAACCTTCAGAAGAACATCAGACATACTCATACAATCTCGTTAAACCTCAAAGACAGTAAACTGAAATAATATTCACTGACAGGACTTGAATATCTTTTTTTAATATGTGGATTAGGCAAAACTATTCCCTTTACTAAATGATGTGACCTTGCAATTTAGATTCTGGTAGTTTAAACAAATTGTGTGTATTTGTATTGTGACATACTGTAATGATTCCATCAGGAGAATGCCTAGCAGATAGTATCACTAGATATAAGGAGGGCACGTAGTAAGAAAGAACTGTTCATGGACTTATGTTGACTATTTGGAACGAATAAAACATGGTTTGTATACTGTACAAAAATGAACAGAAGCAAGGAATAAGGACTGCCCCCCTCCCTTAAAGTGAGATACCTGCAGCCAATTAATGAGAAGCAGCTGTATAGCTGTGCTTTTCTAATGCCGGAAATAAAACTACAACATGGCAGAAGTATTTACTTCAAGAGTTTAGGACAGTCAGGAGTATTCTGTAAAGGACAGAAACACTAAGGCTGGAGCAGCTGACTCTGAGACAGGAGTTTTAGTTCTGGCATTGTGGCTGAGATCCACTGTTGGATTTTACTAGAAAACTATCAGAAAAGGATTTGTGTACCAGAGACTTTGATTTGCTCATTCAGACAGGTATGTTTTAGCAACTATATATTTTCACTGCTATAAGCCCCGGTGATAAGACACTGGACCGACTGCTGTACATAGTTCTGCTACATACTTTTTTTGTTGTTGTTGTTGAGCAGCATTAATTTAAAAAAGTATATTTAAGATTTGTCAATATAAAGTGTGTGTTAGCACTTTTGTTAATCAATTGATGCCAGAGTAGTTAATGCATTGAACCATTTTTTTAAGATACAAATTGTTTTATTTAGTCACTGTTTAATTTTCCACCTGTGGCTACATTTGTTTCTTGTTTTAGCAAAATCAGTCCAGTTTTGGGTTTACTAGAATAAAACTACTGTTTTTCCAGAACACTAAAGTGTCTGCTGCTTGAAATTTCTACACTGTGGTACAGCTGCATGTCAGGCCTTTGCACCAAGTAATAGCTTACAAGTTCTGAAGAATTAGTCACTGTGCCTTGAACATAAGGTTCAGTACCAAGCAAAGTCTGACTTTTCTTAGTCTTTATCCTTTCATAAAAGCAATAAGATTTTTCACTGTTTAATTGTCTTTATCCCGCAGTGGTGGTGCTGGGGTAATGTTGTCACCTCACAGTAAGACGCTGTCTGGTTCGATTCTCAGCTAGAGCGTCATCTGCATGGAGACATGCGTGAATGGGCGTACCTTTGTTGAAGGTTGTGCGTCAGGGCTGGTAACTCGGCACGTAAAAATCAACTACCAATCATTAGCGGACCGGAGTTCTGCTGTGGCGACCCCTAACCAGGAAAAGCCGAAAGACACAAACAAACAAACAAACTGTTTAATTGTCTTTCATGTAAGAACTGTATCTTCATTTGTCTAGCTGGCACTAGTAGAAAAAAAGAAATAGGTACTGTATCCACAGTTTAAGAAAATGGCCCATCAATAGCTGAGTTAGGGATAGGACTGCAGGATATAATGATGTATTTATATACTCACGAATAGATAAATAACAATGATATGAATCAGAGTATTCACATTTATTGAGAATATCTTTCACTGTGTTTATCATATCTTCCACTTAAACATTATCCAGGTGTTAAGACTCAGCATAATATGTTTGAATTCCGGTTTTTCTCAAAATTATACAATTCTTGGCTGATACACTAAGGAGTACTATCAGCTTTTACTTCTTTAGGGAGTCTGTACCATGCAAAGATTGATTTAGTACAGTAATGATAAATTGGCTCATGCCATTCAACTATACTGCCTTAAGGAATTTTGAGAAATAGTCTATACATAGGAGAAGATATGACTCTTTATAACAAAATAAGCCAAGTCCAACTTTAACGATGGAATAGCAAGAGGCATCACCTCCATGTTAAAGCTTGGATTCCCAAATATTCAACAAACCTAGCAGTTTTGCACCATTTGTGCTATCTGTACAAACATGATATGACAGGCTGTCTCTTTGCATTCATTCACATCGAACAGTGATTTGTGCACCTTAAATACCATGTAGTTGAAAAGGGAAAAATGCTCTCACTTTTAACTCACAAGAACTGAGTGTATAATCCCCTATCACAGCAGGAAAAATAGTGTCTTCACATTATATGGCCATAATGTCATAACAACACCACTAAGCAAATAATGCTCAAAGTAATCTATAGCACAACCCTTTAAATCTGGAAACATTTCAGCAGACACTGGCAACTGGGAAACTCTCCACGGTACTACCAGATTTTTTTCAAACAAATCCTCCTTGCAACCATACATATATGCTCACTTGGGGTATCAGATACATGTGTTAGTTTACTAGGTTTATATTGAACTTGCAAATCATAGTTACAGAAAGGTAGTAACATTGTATGAAGATGTGCCAGAGCTTTATGATACCTTAAATTTGCCAAGGTTGGACTGTTTTATAGTCTAGCTCTGCTTTAATTCTTTTACCAAAGATGCAATTGTGGAACATTTAACAACCAAAAATTATGACAAGGATCTCTTTTTCTACCTGGACATTTCACATTTGCACATTACTTCATGCTCTAGATCCATGGATCACCTTGTAATAACACTGCACAAAGAACTTGCCAAATGGCATCTATAATCTCAACAGTAGGTTGCATTACTTCACAGAACTTAAAAGCATGCACTGTAATAACCAGATGTTTTAGCATTCAAAGACTTTTTCTTGTTTCATTTTTCAAAATCTTCAAGCTGTAGTACTTTTCTGTTTTGCACTGTTTATATGATGTCAGTAATAAAAGTGTACAGGTATCACACTATGACAATAAACTCATAAGATTTGATTTGTCATAAGGCTTTTACATGTACACAGTTGCTTTTCTCTGTCAACTTTGGGTTGAAACTATTTATGAGACAAAACATGACATTTATTTTAGATAAGTTACACTTTAACATTTTTTCTCATTAAGGTTCAAACATTTTAGCCCCAATCTGTCCAAAATACTTACTAAAGGAAAATCTTGTTCTTGTTTACTAGCACCTCCAACATACATATCATCAGTTATTTTGACTATACCTTCAAGCCCATCAGCTGTAGTTGCTCCTATACTCTAGAAAACGTCTGTAGCTGATTAGACTCTAAATAGTAGAATCAAGCCTCTTTATCAGTCAAGCAGTAAATTAAAGGTACATTGCAAAGCTTTAGCTTCACTTAGCTTATTCTACCTGAACTATTGGTTAGCAACAAGAACAGAGAAGAACTTGGCATTTGTCATAGTTTCTACTACTTCTTCAAAGAGTGATGTAGGGGCAAGGAGAGACACTGTTTATATAATTACAGATGTAAGAACTGCTGCCACAAATAAAAAAAGAAAAAAAACTCAGGTTCCATGGGACCAGACAAGATATTTGCTGGTGCCTTGCACAGAATCAGGAAAATCAAACGTAACATCTGTCAATAACTTTGAACAAAAAGATACCATGCTGATGCATCCCTGGCTTATGACATTAGACTGTAGTGGTACAAAATCACAAAGGGAGAACTTCAGATCACAGTAATTTTAGACCCATTAGCCTGATCACTATTCCATGTAAAATCATGGGGAAATTCCTAACTGTGCATATCTAAAATGATGCAAGGTACCTACTTCTGTTAGATATGTAACGGTATAAATTTGTTAAAGTGAAATACTGCTTTTTCAGTCCTCAGGCATTCTTGAAAAGTTAATAGAAGCATCTAATGAAGGGATGACCCTACATATTGCTTATCTTGAACTAGCTAATGGTTTTGATACTATTCTACTTGGAATAATTGAAAAGCTAAAATAATTAAATGTTAACGCATCTCCAATTAAGTGGATAAAACATACAACAATTCAGGGTAAAGGGGTTGCTTTGCTATCCCTACATGGATTAAAACTGGTATCCACAGAGTTCTGCACTGTCAGTGAATGTAGCATCCTGAGATTTTGCAAAAAGGGCATGTATTTTTATACAAAATAATGGTCAAATGATAAACAATGTCTTCATCATTCATAGTCCAGAAATAATAGTGGGTAATAATTTAAACATTGATCAGTGCAGTTCTTTCAAAGTTAGAAAAACATATTCTGTAGTCCATATAACTCTAAAGGGACATCTAGTCACTATCCGGGATCAATTTACCACCTTGTGCTTTTCTTTAATGCCCCGTTATTGAATATAATGCTACGTTTTGTAACTTTCCAACAAATCGCCTAAAAGAATCTGAAAAGATACAGTGACTGCTTTTTGAAAAAATCATAGGGCTGGCAAATTTGAACTATTCAGAAAGACATCTGGAACTGTCATTATTTTCTTTTTTCAGGGTTGCTTAGAGGTGACCTGTGACCTCTGCCTTACCTATACGACATTGCCTGATCCCATTCAATTTGAAAGCCTGTGTCTAAAATACAGCATTGTGAGAGCTAACACCAGTCTGAGGAACCAAATACTAAATATAAAAATCAGTAACAAAAAATTCCACATCTACATTACACAGCACCTTTCAGGATTGTGAAATAAACCTCATTTAGAGTCTCAAAAACTAGTCTTCAAAAGTATAGAAAAACTAGAAAATATCAACAAAATATTATAGCAATCAAATGTTTGAAGGCCCATAGGTAATACATTGAAAACATATAAACCTAAGCTCTTCCACTAGGGCTTCACTTTTAGAATGGACATGCATCCTCTCCAGTGTTAAGACATCTAGTAGGTTTGGTTAGTGCCTTAAAATATTAATTAATGTAATATGAACTTTTGTTCCTGATAAGTAACTTTTGTAACAGTAACCTCCACAATTGTCATACGTTCTAAGTTTTCAGTACAAGATTACTTAATTATAAAATGGTGTTGCTTATTTCTCTTCCCTCATAACAGTTTATTGCTTTCAGTGAGCCAATCCATGACGATGCTACTGTCGTCGTTTACTCCCCCAGACAACCAGGAAATGGAGAAGCGTAATGCGAAGGGCTCCATTACCAACGGATGCTCTAAACGATCCAGGGAACCGAAAGGTGCTACAAATTCCAGCTTTGATGAACTACCGAGGATATTTAGTCCGAATGGACCGGAAAATACAACAGTAGAAGAACGAGGGAGCCCTCATTCACCAATGGATGCACAAACAGGCGGAAGAAGTAACACATCCACAGGTACTTCAAAAAGACTGTTTGCAGATGTATTTAACACAAAATTTGATTTTTACAAAAAAGCAACAAGAAATATGTACTACGGGACTTATAAAACAATGTTAGAAGACTTTGACTTTTTCCTTTATAAATACAAGATGTTAGAGATGGACAATTCGTATTTAAGACATTGTTTATCTGTGAATATTATTCCTAAAGGTCTTAGAATATTCAAATACCCTAACAATGTTTTAGAGGGTAGTGATTTTCACAGTGACTTAATAATGGCATTTGAGAAATGTGGTAAAGATATTATGAAAGCTATTATAAAAAATAATGAGAAAGAAATGGTGAAATTACAAAGTAAGATTGAACAACTTAATACAGGCATTGTTAATGATTTAGCCTTTAGTATTAATGAGGAAAAAGCCAAGTATTTTAAACTACTTAATAACATTGAGACTAAATGTATTGAAGTACAAAATAGGAAATGGAACAAAATTGAGAGGGACTTAAATGAATACAGGACCAAGACACACTACCCTAAACCCAAGGTTAGTAGAAACTATGGGGATTTTCAACCAGGTCCAAACACTAGTGAGGAAGTTTTTTATGACAATGAGAACTATGATAGTGAGTTTCCACCACTTAGGAGGTCCGAGAGGCTTAGGTCCAAAAACAACATTGACCCCTATTCAAAAAACTATCAAGGCAACCAGAGGAGACCCCAGGGGAGGAATATAACCAAGTGGAACTAGTGGAAGAGGTGGTTAACTCTGGATTTAAGTGGACCTATAAAAATTTTACCATTTACAATTATTCTAGTTTCCCTGTTTCTGAAACTACTTTTAATGTATTTTCAAAAGGTTTTGGTTTTATTCCATCAAAGAAAACTAACATGTTCAATTTGTTAATTGATATTAAAATGTTCCTTAGGAAAAAGAACCTGGAACTAATGTTTCATGACAATTATAAGACTAACTATACTAACAGTTTAAAAAGAAAGAGCACTTACGACCCCCCCTTGCACCCTCAACTAAGAAACTTTGAGAACCTTATAGAACATAAGATAAGAACCTCACTCACCCATGGGTTTGTTAAGAATAACCTAACTCGAGATGAAAAAACTTTACTAGATGATATATGTAATAACAGAGACCTGCGGGTGATGAAACCGGATAAGGGAGGGGGTGTCGTTTTCATGGATCAGATTATTTATGAGGGAAAGATGATGGAAATTTTGAATAACACAGAGAAATATGTAAGGATATCCATTAATGAAATTAATATCGCCTATGGAAAGATACATTTGCTTCTCAATGATTTATTATTAGAGGGTCTGATAGATCAAGGAACTTTCAGATATTTGTATGTAGACAAGCCAAAAATACCAGTTATTTTTGGCATACCAAAGACACACAAAGACATTAATGACCCACCTCTCAGAGCTATAGTGGCAGCGGATAATTCTGTTACTACACCATTGGCCAAATATGTAGACATGAAAATTAAGAAACTGGTTATGAACAACAGTAACATTTTGAAGGACTCTTGGGATCTGTTAAGAAAGTTGGATCATTCTTTGTGTAACGACAATCTGTCGTTTGGAACAATGGATGTGGTGGATTTATTCACCAGTATTCCCCATGAGACAGGGATGGAATGGTTTGAGGAAATGCTGGTTGAATCTAAAGAACTAAATAATAACGAATTTAGAACAGTTTTAACCCTTATGGAGGTTATACTAAAGAATAATTTCATTTACTTCTCAGGGGAATACTTTAAACAGGTAAAGGGCGTAGCAATGGGGGCACCTTGTGCCCCCACCTACGCAAATGTAATTATGGCCTATTGGGAGAACAAGTTTTTGGTTAACTCTATGTACAAGGAACAGTGGCTACTTTATGGGAGATTCTTGGACGACCTTTGTTTTTTGTGGAAAGGAGATGTGAATACATTTGTCGAAATGGTCAACTACTTGGATAGTACAACGGAATTTTTTAGTTTTACATACAATTTTGACAAGAACACCCTCAACTACTTGGATATTACCATCACCAAAAATGAGAATAAATTTGTATCAAGGGTATTCAGGAAAGAAACTTTTTCTAATTCTTACCTGCATTACACTAGCTCACACCCTTATTATCAGAAAAAAGGAGTATTAAAGGGTCAGTTGGTTAGAATTAGCAGGATGTCCTCAGACAATGAACACTTCAAGCAAGAATGTGAATGGTTAAGGACTCAATTTTTGGATAGGGGATACCCTAACCAACTTTTTAATGACCTCCTTCAAGAAGTTTCAATAGGGAGAGACTCCAGATTTGCACCTATTTTAGGCAACAACAATAATTATATAGGTATGGCTAGTGAGCATAGGACAATGATGACCTACAATAGTGGGGTAGTAATGACCTATGATGGACAAACATCACTGGTTAGAAATATTATACACAACGAATGGGAAAATTTTTCTAAAATATCTGACCTGGAGTGTATATTTACTGATCCATTGAAATTTGTATATAAGAAGGGTAACACTATTAAGAATTTAATAGAAAGAGGTCATAAGGGTTCTGGCTCATCTAACTCTTCAAAGAAAAAAGGCCTATTTAAATGTGGAGCCTGTAAATATTGTTCATACATAGCTGTAGGTGACAGTTACTTCTTACAAGCAAGAAACAGAAGGTTGTACATGAATGTATTTGCCAATTGTAACACTAAGGGGATCATTTATTTAGCTGTGTGTACAGTATGTAACTCATTTTATATAGGTAAGAGTGAGAGACCTCTTAAAAAAAGAATATATGAACACCTATATGAAATGAGAACTAGTAAAGAAAGTAATGCCCTTTTTAAACATTCTAAACAATGTACTAAAGCAAAGTTTCATTTTTTTGTTTTAGAAGTAGTTGATGTTGACCCTAGAGGTGGGATGTGGGAGACCAGGGTAGAATATAGGGAGCTTTTTTGGCAAATCATACTTGAAGCAACTAAGCCCCCAGGTTTAAATGGTATGATATCCCTGGGACCTGTACTTAAACTAAGAGCAGCAAAACTCTAACAAAATAAGTCCTAGAATAATTAATTTTCCTGTTGTCCTTTAACTGTTTATTGTCAATTTAAGAAGTTCTGTTTTTTTAAATTGAATTTTAAACTTGATTCATATTGTATTTTTACCCATATTTATGGGGTTTTGTATTTAAGGATGTCAACAATAATGTTATATACTATATACTAACATATATAGTAAAAACAATTTTATTAGTATTTTTTAAAATTTTAAAGACTGCATGCACTTTAAATCAGGAAACTAATTAAATTGTTAATTGGTTTGGGTATATAAGGTATTGTGGGGAGGACCTTTTATGTTTCTGATGAAGATGTGTGACGAAAACATAGGTGAATAAACGTTAAAACGAAATACAGGCTGTGGAATTATTTCAAGTTACTTTTGCAACAGCGTGGCTTGAGCTATAATCAGTTTGAATCCAAATACCTGTGGTTTGTGTTTATCTGTGGATGTTTACTTAGGAAAGAACCTTTCGTAACAGCTTAGTACTGAGAGAATCTAATTTTACACGTAAGGTTTGCAAGTGCCAGTGGTTCCGTTTGTGTCCGTTTCCTTTTATTACCTATAAGACATTGCCTGATCCCATTCAATTTGAAAGCCTGTGTCTAAAATACAGCATTGTGAGAGCTAACACCAGTCTGAGGAACCAAATACTAAATATAAAAATCAGTAACAAAAAATGCCACATCTACATTACACAGCACCTTTCAGGATTGTGAAATAAACCTCATTTAGAGTCTCAAAAACTAGTCTTCAAAAGTATAGAAAAACTAGAAAATATCAACAAAATATTATAGCAATCAAATGTTTGAAGGCCCATAGGTAATACATTGAAAACTTTTAGAATGGACATGCATCCTCTCCAGTGTTAAGACATCTAGTAGGTTTGGTTAGTGCCTTAAAATATTAATTAACGTAATATGAACTTTTGTTCCTGATAAGTAACTTTTGTAATAGTAACCTCCACAATTGTCATACGTTCTAAGTTTTCAGTACAAGATTACTTAATTATAAAACGGTGTTGCTTATTTCTCTTCCCTCATAACAGTTTATTGCTTTCAGTATTATCTTCAAAATTCATATAGCTGTCTGTAATCATTTGTATCATTAATGGTTTAAGCTTTTGCAGCCTTAAACTCTGCACAGTATGCAAAGGATATGTTGCTTTTGACATTCTGTACTTTCCTCCTTAGCAAGAGGAATGAAAAATGCCAAGACTACCCCCCTCATACAAGGAGAGCAGGACAATATGAGAAACTAAATGCCTGTTAGCCTATCAGCAGTGGCAGGAAAAGTCTAGCTTCTTCCCCAGAGGGCAACTAGCTCCAGGGCAAGAGTCATATGGGTTAATTGCAAGAAGGAGCTGTCAGTTAAATCTGCTTGAGTTTGTTAACGCTCTACAGAACTTGACAAATCTAGAGGCATAGTCTACCTACACATTGGCAAGGCCTTTGACTTGATCCCTTCCAAACTACTACTATGGCAAACTTAAAGGGTTGCAGTTTTGCTTTTATCATAATGTCTGCATTTGTTTATTTGTTAACTGGGTAAGTAATCTATACAGCTGGGAGGATTTTCATTTTAAAATAGAATTTAGTAAAATGATGTTAGATGTCCTGAATTAATGATCTCAGTCCGTATGATACTGATATAAATCACAGCACTTAAAGCAGTAATTTCTGTTAATATGTTGGGTCGTTTGACTTGTGAAAAATTATGAGAGGTAAAACGTTGCAATTGTAAATCAAAAAGAAGATATCAGACACTGTACACAGGCATACTAGTTTCATCCTACAGACCTATAATGAGGGGACGTACAGCCCTAAGACGTTTTCAAAAATAAATCCTCCATATAAATAAATACAGACTCTATGCACATGTTTCATGCTTCAAGGAATGTACCAGTAGTTCTCACGAGTAGAACTGAACAGGAGATAAAGTAGCTCAAATGCTTTGGTATCATCAAGAAACAGTCAACCGAAGTGCTGAATACTATGCTTGATGCTGTGAAACAGTGCAATATCTACCGTTGTGTTACTCTGCGAGGTTTGAATAAAGTGATTAATATGGAGCATTACTCATTGCTTACAGGTGTCGAAATGACCTGAATAATGCTAGATGGAAAGTACCTGGCACTAGATGCAAAGTAGGCTGGTATGGCGAGATGAAGAAAATGTAAGATTAATGCACCATTAAACATGTATAGATTCCTTATACGTCTATTTTGTATACATTGGCTCAAGAGATTTGAAAGAATATTGCTCAGATAAACTGCAGGTATGGAAATATTAAACATAACTGATGATGCCCTCACAATCTGACAAATCTGGAGTGTTTTTGCAAGGAAGAATAGGCAAATATTGTCAAGTCAAGATGTGCCATGCTGATAGATTCTTACCCAGGAAATCTGACTGCTGTAATTAAATCAGAAGGTGCTTCAACAAAGTATTAGTTTAAGGGTGTGTACACTTATGCAACCAGCTTATTGTACATCTTTTATTTTTTATATTTGTCCCCTAACAGATTTGTTTGTTTTTCAATTGATTTGTACAGGTTATAGGTCACATTAAAGGTGGGAAAAGTTTTGAAATGATTTATTGTGGTCTCATTTTTTAATATCACAAAATCCAGGCATTTTAACAGGGGTGTGTAAACATTTTATATCCACTGTAAATAGCAGTAATACTCAAAAACTGAATTTGTGAACTAGTTGGTATTTCAAGGACTCTTAAGTTTTGATTGTTTGAGTGCTTGACAGAAAAATATACACACACATGTATAGGATTACGATCAAAATATTGCAGCTGCAATTTGTGAACGTGTAATCCCAAAAGCAAGTTTTCAACATTTGAAATGAGCGGAAAAAAATGTTGAAGAAACAACAGTGAATGCACACTAGCATGTGGGTTCAACATTTTGAATGTATATCGCACTATAGTGAGGATTGGGAAATGTACCCTTTCCCTCACTGTAGTGCGATCTCAGAGTTTGTATATATAAGTAGCATGGGGTGTGGGGGGTACAGGGGGGCTTGTCCTCCTGCAAAACATGTGTTGCATGACATAGGATGTGGAGGTAAGTTCAAAAAATGACATTTTTTTCAATTGTTATTTTTATCGGTCGCTATTGTAACTTTTCGACAACATTTTTTGAGTACGTAAGCATTTGTACAAACTATTTTTGAAAATATGATAGTAAACCAGTATATAGATATACATATAGTGGCTATGGTTGTTGTTATAAACACAAGATACAGGGTTTGATTTTCCCTTTGAAAGGGAAATTGGCCAGGTTTAAAATCATCTATAAAGGCAGTGAGCCTAGTACTTACCTATGAGCCTAAATTTATTTATTTATACATATATATATATATATATATATATATATATATATATATATATATATATTCAGTTTAGAACATCGAAAGCCCATAATGTTGAAATTCAAAACACTGAGACCAAAATCTTGAAAATTCAAAACAATGAAAACTCAAAATATTGAATCCCATAACATTGAAAAAACATAGGAAACATTTAATATAAGCCAGCACAACTACATACAGAAACAAAAAACAAACCATATTACACTTCTTCAAATATAAGCAGGGGGCAAGCATCCCTGCATCCCCCACACCTCCTGCTACTTAAATATATCAACTCTGAGATCGCATTACACAGAACAAAATGACAAACATACCATTCCGTGCTTCATATCTGCCTGTTTAAATTGTAAGAAACTCTCCTCAACCTTCTCTTAGAAACATTACTCACTGTTAAATCATCACACATTACTATATATCTCTCTGATACTTACCCGAGTTTCATAGATAACCTCAGTCATGTTTCCTTCTTACTTGCTATACTACAACATAACACATCTTAGTGTAGTGTAGTGTGCATGATGACTCTATATTTGGAAGTATCAGGTCAGAAATATTTTGTCCTCTAGCTGGGTAGTAACAATATGGTCCATTCAATTTCTATTTATTAGGACCAAAAACTTCACAGCATATCTTATGTTTGGGATGTAGGTACTCCAGTCAATTGATAGTGAAAATTTCTCAGAATAACAGAGTTGTTATTTAAGGGTAATTCATCCCTGACATTTAGGACTTCTGGGGTCATGGAAGGGGTCCTGGTACAGGTGATAAACTGCAAGTTGATTTTTGTTTAATGTGATTTGGAGTTCAATAAGTTAAATTTGTGGGTCTCGGAAATCTGTCCATAAGTAATAAGGACTTTGACAAATAAGGATAGTTGCCATTCTGTCTGAGGGTGTGGTAGGCAACAAACCTAGGTATGGAGCGAGTACTTTCAAGCATTTGAACCAGGTTTAAGTGATTATACACATATGCAAACCAGGTTTAAGTGATTACACACATGTGAATGCCTTTATTACACACATATTAATTCCTTCCAAGGTCAGGCAACTTGCTGATTTTACTCTGGCACTCAGCAGAGCCACCCTAATTTGATGTTGTTTTGATATTGACATGTTTGCTATGTCATGTGATTCATTTTTTTGACCTCTTGCTTAAATGGGTATAGTGCATCATGAGCGCTCTGAGAAATAAGGGGTCCCCAGATGTTACCTTAAAAATGACAAACCTTTACTCCAAATGATTCTATTAATGATATAAAGTTAGAGACAGAATGCAGAAAGACCACAAAGACTGAATGACAAACAGTAGCTGATGGCTTTCAGAAAACATCCAGTACAAGTCACGCTACACAGTACAACCAGGACAGGTACAATGTCCAGAAAAGTGAATCTGACACAGTAGAGCACTGACCTAATGACATAAGAATGTTACATGCTGACAACACACATCCAAAAGAGAATCTGACACAGTAGAGCACTGACTTAAAGACATAAGAATGTTACATGCTGACAACACACATCCAAAAGTGAATCTGATACAGTAGAGCACTGACCTAATGACATAAAAATGTTACATGCTGACAACACATGTCCAAAAGTGAATCTGACACAGTAGAGCACAGACCTAATGACATAAGAAAGTTACATGCTGACAACACACGTCCAAAAGTGAATCTGACACAGTAGAGTACCAACCTAAAGACATTAGATTATTACATGCTGACAACACTCATAGCAAATGCTTTGTTGATGACAAGTGTTGATCTTTCCCTACCTCATACTCTGTCTCAGCTAACACACATCTATGAAGGGCCTTGTTTGGAAAATGGTGAGGAAGAACAAGAGCAGATTAGATGTTGCAGGGGTAAAAAAACACTGTCTCCAGACATGACATATTGCACAAGGAACAGTTGCACATAATCTCCTTCTGCCAAAATATTTCTTTAAAAGGCAATGAATTATCTACTATTGTATGGTCCCTGCTGAGTTATGATCAGTCTAAACAGAGACAAAGTATATTTTTCAATAGTTCATGAACTGTTAAAGTATACCTCACATACATGGGTATGACAGGAGGGAGAATCCCCAAGTATTGGTCAAGTAGTATGATCTGGAACAAAATAAGATGATTATAACCCAAAATGGATGACCCTCAACTTCGGATTAAAAGGAAACAGAATATGAGCTAAAATCAGAGCTTTGCCTGTGCTATAAAATATTCATATATTAATAAGGCACTACAATTGGTCAAGTAACATGAGTTGTGCACCTGGACAATTTACTGTGTTAGTGGATATCCTTAAGTTTTTTATGGACTTGGGAGAAAAAAGTAAAAGTACTGTCTCAATGTGCCATCCAGGAGATCAACAGTCCACAGCAAAGATGACTACCAGCAATGCCACGGCTAATCAAAGCATGACCATTTGAACTTTGTCAGAGTTGGTCAAAATAAGTCAGATGCTGGCCAGTTGTATGGACACATTAAAATCAACCACAAAGAAGAGTAAGCAAATACTAACTGCACTCAGACTGAATATGGAACATTGAGAACAAAGTGAGGAACGATAAACATTACATTGTTACAAAAGTCTCAAAATAAAGAACTGCAAGTTTGGCCCACCGATTTACAGGGAAAAAAGCATTGACCAAAGCCACCATTTTACAAGGATACTGCAGCATGAAAAGGCCTCTGTCTCCAATATAAGTGGTCTATACTGCCTGAATATGAACCTGCAAGTAAAGAATATGTACAGACTGCTTCTTGTGCTGTAGTTGTGACAAAAGATTCTTCAACCCATAATAGTCAGAGCTGAGACTTTTACAAATAAAGAAAAAAAAAACTGTCAGCAACCTGGCTCCCGGGCAGTGTAATTACACTGATTAATAGCCAAGTCATATGTGATCACGAATATTCTCTGTTCACACGGCTAGTAAGCTTTACAGGCAAAGCAAATTCTGATTAATGTTTTTTATCCTGCAACTTTGAAAAAGGGTTCCAGACAGGGAGCCAGTGGCTTTTTAGACCCCAAAAGATACTATCAGGAGACTTAAACAATGCACACAGCCTCCTATTCATAATCAGAAGGGCACAGAGTCAACCTCAGGCATCTTGACAAGCTGCAAAACATACACTATCAGCTTGTGTACCAAGGCGCTTCCTTTTGTCCTGTAAAAGGTCACTACCCAAGAAATGAGCAGTATTGTTACAAGGCAAGCCCCTAGTGTGATTGTCTATTTTTAAAATGTGTGCACATATTCTGTAATGCTTTTACTATAAATACATTAAATAAAGATGTATGATCACTTAAATCTAAACTTGGTCAAAATGTTGGGTTTATTCAAATTAGACAATTATTTAGGCTAATTTACACCACAGAAATTAAGTGAAATGAGGGAGGGCAACGGTAAATGTTTCTCAATGTTATTTTTTATAGCAATTAAGATTTAAACATACACAATAGAAGCAATGGTAATAATACCTTCCAGTAACCTAACAAGTTGAAAACCTAAATGAATTAATTTCTGTAGGTATGGAATTCATTGTAAGTTGACTTTTAATTAATTGCATAATTAAGTGATTAATATTGTGTAAAATTGCTAAAACAGTTTCTGTTTTTGTATGCCACAGTACAGTCCATGTAGTAGTCTATGGCAACATGATACTTGTATTTTGTCATTGCTGGCAAGGTTTTAGTTTATTGGGTGTTTTGAACTACTGAAATTAGGTTCTACAACTATTTATTAAGGGAACAAACAGGATGCATTTATAATTCATTGTTACTATGTTTGCGTTTTTTCATTACCTTACAAGGTAATCAAGGTTCAGAGTTGAAAGTAGCCTTTTATATAGCAGGTAGGGTCACACTTTTCCCATTTAAGTCTCCTATTTAGTAGTTTTACATTGAGAGCATCAGACTGGAACAGGTTATTTTTATTCTGTCTCCGAGTATAAAATAAATGTAACTATCATATTTTAGTAAAAAAAAAAAAAATACAGTGGGGGGGTCTTAGAATATTAATTGTATTGAATTCCCCTGAAAAAATAGGCAAATACTTGTTTCTTATATATCTAGAGTGCCTCCAACAAACATTACTCTTGCAAGAGACACATTTAACTGTTCTCAAGCATAATGCATTAGCAGATTTTGGCTGTGTTGGAACATATTAAGCTAGTTTCCTGCAATTGTAATGCAGGAGAGTGATATAATTAGAACAGAAGTACAATATTATCAAATTTCAAAACTGAAGAATAGTTTACATAAACATCCCATGACTAAAGGGAAGCCTGATGGCACATACATGACACTAGTCAGTCTATTTTGCCTGGACTTACACAGACTGGTTTAATCTCAAGTCTGAAGGCCTGGGTTGTATTTAGGAAGAGACTTACCTTATCACATGAATACTAGAATGCTATTAGTCTAGACCCTGCATCCAGGAAAAACATGATCCTGAGAAGGAGTTAGGAAGGATTTTTGGAAATTCACTCTAAACCCTGGGCTCTGCAAGAGGCAAAAAGCATAGTGAAAGTGCTGAAGCAAGGTCTCTGGAATGGAAGCCCGAATGAGCAGGTCATGCACATAAGGAAAGATTTGTATTCCCCTCATCCTGCAAAAAGCAATGGCAGGAGTCTGGCATTTGGTGAAGACCCTTGAGACAGTAGAAAGGCCAAAGGGCAAAGCAGAGAGCTAAAAATGAAAGAAAGAAACAGAAACATAAAAATTTCCTGAAATGGGAATAAATAGGAATATGGAGATAGGCATCCTTGAGAGCCAGGAAACCCTGAGGTAGGAGAAGAGGATACAAGGTCTGAAGTGATAGCATTCAAAAGAAATGAACTTTTAAAAAGGTGTTGAGGTGGGAAAGATCCAGAATGGGTCTCTGGGTGTCTTTATTCCTGGGAGCCAGAAACATTCTGGAATAAAATCTTTTCCCCTTTTGACAAGAAGAAATTGCTTGATGGTCCCATGAGACAAAAGGCTCTGAAGGACATCCAGAAAAAATGTTCCTGAGGAGGTTGAAGAATGCCCAAAAAAGGCAGAAGGGATTTCCACAATGAATGATGTATAGAATTGAAGAATCCTGAGCGATCCTTAACTAATTGTGAAGGGACAGGGAAAGACAAAGAGATAGAGGAACGTGGCTTAGAGGGAGGGAAGAAGATAATCAGACAGAACCTGGTTTGTCTGGAAAAGGAGTTTGAATAGACATAGCAGGAGTAGCCCTTCTAGAACCTTTTTGACCTTTGGGAGGAGGGTGAGACTGTCTACATGCAAAGGGAGGCTTGGTAGGATAATTCCTCTGAAATTTAGGAACAAGGGAAACAAAAATATGTTTAAATTCCTGCATAGCCTTGCCCTTCTCCTGAACAGACTTAAAAAGCCCAGCAACTGCAGAACCAGACAGATTTTATTTCCAACAGGAGCATCCATCAATTTGGCCTTAATGTCATCAGGCAAAGACTGAAGGTGAATCCAGGAATAACGCCGTAACACAGAACCAAAGGCAGCAGCTGCAGAAGAGGCATCAGCTGCTTCAAACTACATTTCATGGAATGGTGAGCCACTTGAGAAGAGGACCCCAACACAGAGACAACCAAAGTCTTCCCCTCAGAAGCTGGAAAGGCTGAAATAACTTGAAAAGCCTGAGAGAGAAGGGTTAAAACATACCTTGTCAAATGGGCCTGGTAACTCACAGTCCAAACGGCCAGGGTATCAGCATTGTACATCTTTTTGCCCAATCTTTCCATGGTCCTACTGTCCTTGTCAGAGTGAAGCAGTTTAGTAGAAGACAAAATCTTGGAAGGCTTATCAGAAGAAACAGAAATAACAGAGGGGTCAGCAGAGGGACACGTGTAAATATATTTGTAATCATCAGGCTCCTTATAAAACCTATCAGGTTTTTTAGGAGCAGGGGGCTGGGAATCAGGAGCCTAAGAAGCTGCTGAAAATGTGTTCAACAAAGTAGCAAGATGAGGAGGAACAGCAGAGGGTTTAGGAGACTCCATCTGGAGGAGTGCAAAATACCTCTTCCAAACAGCAGAGACTTAGGTGCAGTCTCACTTAAAAAAAATCCATCATACAAGCGATAATATCCCCAAAGCAATTCTCCTTCAAAGGAGAGTCTGGACTAAGAGTCCTTTTTCTTAGAACCATAATCCAACAGAGAGGGAATCTGGGAGGAATAGGCCAAAGAATCTTCCTGCTCCCTGAGCCTCCTACAAGGAGTAGAAGACCGGGGGGGAAGGGGGGGCAGAGACACTCTAAGGGAGCTTCAAAGCCATGACAGTATTAAATAACCCCTGTGTACAATCCTGCCATTCATGCTGAGGAGCTTTAGGAGCAGGGAAATATGCTTTGTCTTTGGTTCTTCTTTAAAGGGACGTCAACCGTAAATATCGTAGTAGGTTCAGATGGCATGTAACCTTACAACAAAAAGAAAGTAACCGCATAAGTCAGCATATGCTGAAAAGTTTTTGCAACTGAATTTTTCACCCTCCTCTAGCTGTCGATTAAATTGCTAGCAGTAAGATTACTGCATCCAAATGGTTAATATGTCTGTCATCAGACAGGGATAATGTTAATCATAACTAATGAAATTTTTAAAGACTTTCTGAGGCTAGTAGACAGAATTATACTGAGGGGTTCTACATGCAAATCACTGTCGCATGCAGTTATGGCAGTATCTTTACATATGAGAAATACCAGGACCTACTAATGAACAGAGGCAGGCACTGTGGTGGTGGTGCTGCGGTAGCGTTGTCACCTCACAGTTAAGACGTTGTCCTGTTCGATTCTCAGCTAGAGCGTCTTCTGTGTGGAGACATGCATGAATGGGCGTACCTTCATTGAAGGTTGTGCGTCAGGGCCGGCAACTCGGCATGTAAAAATCTACTGTCAATCATTAGCAGACTGGAGTTCCACTGCGGCGACCCCTAACCTGGAAAAGCCGAAAGACACAACAACAACTAATGAACAGAGACAAAATGCAATGATTCTCTTAAATGAAGACAAGGTGTTCAAGGAGATGAAAGATGTCAAAAGGAATATACCTTCAGGCACTGAAGACTGGAGGTGTATTTAAACACAAAGACAAACTCACGCAGTGGTGCAAAGTGGGGATCTTCCTATAAGATGAAGAAAGATCTTATACATTATTCTCAAACCTGATAATGAACCTAACTATCCATATCTTATTGGCCAATTTCACTGTTAAACATCATAAATTACTTAGGGCAATTCCATTGAAGTGAACTAAAGATTTAGATTTTCATAAAAAAACCTTCTGGTAAGGTCATTAAGATATTATTGTTGTTGCTGATAAAACATGTGGGAAATGAAGAAAAATAAGTGGTTAGTTTTGATGCTGAAAAGGTATTTGACAGAGGGAATGGGGATTTTATGTATTCCTATTCCTTGGGAATGTATCAATCTGTAAAGAATACAAGCCCAATTTATTAATGTTGCCACATTCTGAATTGAGATATTGTGGGATGTCTGCCATGGTTGACCTTCCCCCACCCCCAGTACTTTTTGTATTGCATATAGATGCACACTGGCCATCAGACTACCTACTTAACTCAACATGGATGGGCTGGAATTTTGCTGACTTCCAAAACAGAGGCTCAGACCATGTTAATGAACTTTGTTATACAAAGGAGAGCTAGATGGTGGCTTAAACGTTTTTTTATGGGCATCACACAATCTAGTGATTTATCACCTATAAAGTAAATATTACATAAAAAATTTCTACAGATTAATTAAATTGTTACCCCAGACAACAAATGGAAATTACCCGAATTATGGGATTAAGGCCAGGTAAGTTATTTAGGTTTACCACTGACAAGGTGGCCAGATTGTCATATTTGGGCTGGTATGCAGTTATTTGCAGCAAAAATATAAAGACTACATCACTATTAGCATGGCTTTATCTAAATTTTCCACAATAATAGAAGCATTATAAATGATGATTCTTCATTGGTGTTATATGTCTCACAGTATAAACTTCCCTCATTATGTGTTATTTTTATAAAAATATTAAATGCAGATAACCACCATTCTGAAGAATAATATATATGATTTTGTAGACTAGGTTGACAATTCTATGAAGGCTAGGATGTCACAAGTTTCCAGATTAAGAGCCATGACCTGATAGTCATTCTTAGTTTTGTCCATGATATTCTTAATAGTAATATAAAACTGCAATAAAATCATTCTTGCTATCTGAAAAGAGGTGGAGAGCATATTTAAAAAAAATTAATCAAAAATTAACAAGAAATACAAGGTCTGACCTTAATCTAGTCAGAAGATTGCTAGACTAATAACAAAGTTATCTGGGAAACAAAAATAAAGACAGATGAATGAAGGAATAACTGTTTCTTGTTATCGTGTTGCAAAATTGTCCTATCTCGCTGACCATAAGTGAAAATGAGTAAATAATTAAATAAATATGGTGCATCTGTTCACTGCAAGGGACAGATTTTCTACTTAGTAAAGCAGTCAAAGAGTATTTAATGCTGAGAATGTAAACGCATGGTCTGAAAACACACAACAGAGTTCCACAACACTGTCAAAGCCATCGGAATGATGCCCAAAGGAGCCTCCGGATGCCACATAGTTGCCCAAAGGGGGCCCAGAAGCCACATAGATTCTATATCTTCCTATTATTAGAAACTACACTTTCTGTACCCCATAATACCAAATTACTATGGATTTTCTCTGCTGATACGCATTCTGTATTGGTGTTTGACCAGTTTAGTTGTTGTGTCTTTTGGCTTTTCCCGGTTAGGGGTCGCCACAGCGGAACTCCAGTCCGCTAATGATTGGTAGTTGATTGTTACGTGCCGAGTTACCAGCCCTGATGCACAGCCTTCAACGAAGGTCCACCCATTCACGCATGTCTCCACGCAGAAGACGCTCTAGCGGCGAATCGAACTGGACAGCGTCTTACTGTGAGGCGACAACGCTACTGCAGCACCACCACCGCGGTATGTGTTTGACCAGTTTAGTCATTTCTGAAAATATTGTATTAGTTAACATTTAAATGACATGACATCTGAAGAACAGAACTTCACAAGGTTGGCATAAATGCATATCTAAGTTTAAACAGGCATACAGTTAGATAAACCAGCAATGGTCTGAACAACTGATACTGGGAATACATCGGACTAAGTAAAGGCCAATAAAATATTTCTGTTTTGACATTTGCTGGAGAAGAAATAAATTTCATCACTACAGAAGCCCCAACTGGGAAATTTTGTATGTCTAGATTCATTTGAACCGCTCTGATTATGTGTTGTACTAAGGTTAGAGCAGATTGCACTATATCCTTATAACCTGCCTAATCCCATTCTTATTTATAACGCTAGGACCTGCTGGTAATACCAGTTAAATAAATGTATGCATCAGGATGCTCTAAAGCACTTCATTTTGTAGAATGTAACAATGCAGTTTGTAATATGGCATTTAAAACAATGATGGAAATTAAAAGTTTAACTAGGGCTATACATGTAAATATGTAAATTTATTATGAAAGAAGAGATACTGAAACACTAACGAATTGTAAGTTTTTTTTTCATTTTTTTATCAGCTTTATCAATAATTGTAAAGCTGACACATTATTATCTGCTGGTATTATATTTACCTTACAAGTTCTACATCAGTCCTTGTTTGATTGCATAATTTGCATGATATGTATTCTGTCTCTCTGCATGTCTGTACCACCATCTACCTACAAGTCTCGTTCTCACCGAAATCTGCTCATTGAATTTAAGGGTAACAAAGGTTTGCTTTTAAATAAGGCTGGATCTGTACCACAGAAAAATGACCAAAAGCAAGATAAAGAATTAGACTATTTCATCCCATGATACAGACACTGACCTTATTTGTATGCTTGTGTGCACACTGCCAAAACAGTTCAGAAAGTCTCTGAATGACTTTTCCTTCATGTTACTCATCTGTCTCCATTGATGTTAAATAATCATGAACTCAAAGCAAACAGATAAGGCTAAAAAGGGTTTGCGGCTGGATTTTAAGGATTCTTAGAGTAAGAGATGTAACAGCAAGCAACCATATAATACTGTGCAGTCTAACACAAAGCAAATCCTGTATAAAACCAGGCAAAAAGAACCAGGCCAAATATAAAGCCTATGAAGTTGTTTTTCATCCATGTCTGTGACCAGCACAGCAAATATTTGTTTTAGTTTTGATTAGTTTATCAGCTATCCTTTAAACTGTGTGTGTTAAATGTGTTAGATATTACTGGTTAATGCCATTAGAGTGTTTTCTATAACTATAATGTTCACTCTTTCCTTCAGGTTCACATGATTCTTTTTCTTAGAATTCATACCAGTTCTTGAACATATTACATAAGAAATGTATTCTCAGTCACCTTTGAAGAAAGGAAATAATTCACCAAGTTCACAAACTTAGACAGCAAAATGTGTTAACTCATAAATGATTATATTACTATATAATAGGAACTATCGCACAAAGTTATATCTGAGTCAAAGTGCTAAGATCCTTTGGTTTACTATAAGCAACATTTACCCAGCTCTGAGTATGGTTGTATCCATTTGTATTCCATAAATTCACACTGGCCCTTACAGAATTTGCACTAATAAACATAATATGACAATACACTCCATATAGGGAAGTAGACAAAGTACCACATTGCATATATGCACAGAGGAAGAACTGTTTTACTGTATACATGGACAGAGCAAGTGGCTAGCTTCTCTGGCATATCAACTTACAGAACATGCCCTATCCCATTTCAGTAGATAAGGGATCATGGTGGATTATCTAGCTGATGAAAATAAATACTACTTCAGAGATCCAAACTGCTTATCTTTTTAGGATAACTACTTTTATGCTCTCCCACTCTTTTGTTTTGTCACCTAGGTGTTTCTATGTATAAAAATAATTAATATAGGGGGTTGTATAACAAAACATGGGAGAGAAAATGGGGAACATCTTTTCCTTTCTCAATGCTTGAGACTTTTCTTTATAAGCTAATTGCACTCCCTTTTTCATATTTTGTTTACATGCTTACATTACATGTATTTATGTTTCTGTATACTGCACATGATGCATTATTCTGTTACTGAATTGCATGCATTATATGTATTTATACTTCAGTATATTACAAACGATCTCTTACCCTCTTTCTGAATTGTGTGTATTGTATAGTACACTCTGTAAGTGTTTTACTCTGGCTTTTGCATTGTACATGCTGAAACTTATATTGACTTTTCCTATGTGGATCACTCTGAGTTCCGTACTGTCATTGACTACTTGGCCTAGGTCATGGCTAAAAGGGGTTCTAAGACCTGCCAACTTACCAGTTAAACAAACATGAAATCAAATTATATAAAGTAAAGCCATTGAGCAATAAATAAAGCTTTCACAAAGCTTAGCTTTCTCTTCTTTTATGATCTAATGCCTCCCTCTAGTCTTACATTTTTTTAATCCCTCTAAACAAGCAACTTTCTTTCTGCTTCTCAGTCCACCTTCCTAATGCTTGAGTCCCCCTCCTTTTACTTTAGCCAATCTCATCCTACTCAGCTAGGAAATCTCCTGTAAGTGTTCATACTGCATTCAAAATTTCTTAAAATAGCAAATGCTGTTGCATCATGGCTTTTGGCCCCTACCTAAGACATCCTCTCCAGTGGAACAATATGACATTTGACCTTATGCCAGTGTACTGAAAATAATTGTTTATAACCAAATCCAGGAACATATGAACAAGTATAGCCTGCTTCCATATACTCAACATGACATCAGATGGGTATACAATACCCTTAGTGCCACCCCCTTGCATTACAGATACTTTCTTCTCTAATATGGAAAAAGGGCTCATCAATATAGCTTTTTTAATTAATATGAGGTGAGCCTTTGATTCTATTGAGCAGCAACTATTAGCTAAACTTTGGGCAATGGGGCCTGATGGCAAACCAAATACCTGAATTGAAAACTGTCACACTTAAAGATTATTTATCAGTATTTTGGGCTCTAGGCTATCAGAGACTGGTTTCTCAAAGATGTGGTCTCACAGAGCTCTGTATATATTCTTCTTGGTAAGTGTAAAGTAGCCACCCTTGTGCTTACATATAAGAAGGGAAAAAGGAATTAAGATTCAAACTATTATCCTTCCACTTTAGGATTACATCTTAAATTTTAACAGGTCATATGTTCCAGAAATGTCGTACAGCAATTCACCACTCAAGCTTCACTATTGAGATAGGTTTCTTGAATCCATTTCTAAAACATAATTACAAATTGGTTATGATCAGTGAACGTATCATAATGCACCTCTGAAAGAGACCAGTTTCATGTAAATACAAACCTCTCAAAATGAAGTGTCCCACCCATAGCAACCATAAACTAAAAATGCTAAACCCCTGGTAACTGTAAACTAAGCATACTATTTAAAAAAATGCGCAGAGATATCACTTAAAGTGAGTGACATACTTGCAAATAAAATGTCAATCATCTTGCAAAGGTCCACCATATGGCAGACCAAAAAAAAATCACCTGTCAGAACTTAAATATCATTTCTGACTGACACCTTTTAAATAGGTTCATAGGTTCACAGGTGTTTACTAGGTTAACAACCACAAAGGCCTTTTTAAGAATAGCCATGCATCCCACATCTCTGACAAGTTCTGATACCCTTGATAAGTGTAAGCATGGGCCTGGGAGATGAACCATTTACAGGTTACCCCTGTCCATTAGAGACATAGGTGCCAAACCTGAGATGAATTTTCTGTTTCCCATCCAATTGTCCAAGTTGCACTTGAATTGGGTTAGGCAGGAACTCTGCTTCACAGGGATGGGGAGGCTGTTCCATAGATGGGGTAGTCTCTGGGATACATACTTATCTCTCCGGCAGGTCCTGTTTATATCACAGGCAAGGTTTTTAAGTCTTTAGAATGGGTCATTCTGGTGCTGTTTGCTTTGGGGATGTGCAAAAGGTTCATCAGAGTGGGGTCTAACAACGCCCTGTATGCCAGGCATAGATCTTCCCTCAAAAGCCTGTAGGAGACAGAATACAGGGATAGGGCCTTGAGGTGGTCTGCATAGGACATATTACTTACACCCTGTATTGTTTTAGTGAGGAACCTCTTTGGACATTCTAATTGTTGGATATGCCTGGTTAGGTACATACCAAAGGGGGCATTGTACTCAATGATAGGTCGGATGAATGCCGAATACAGTGGAACAATGACATCCATGGACTTAGATGCCATACCTTTGTTTATAAGTTGCGCAACATAGAATGATTTCCTCACCACTGTAGACACGTAATGATCAAAGGCTAGATTACTATCTATGTGTGTCCCTAAGTCCTTGACTACTGGGTCAACTCTAAGGAGTGTGTTGTCAATGTGATAGTTACCACGGATGGATAACTTCCCAAAGGATACTGTTATGCATTTATTTTCATTTAGTTTTACTCCATGGCTCTGACACCAGTTGTTTGTCTGTGTCAGCCCCTCTTGGAGAACATTTGTGTCAGTGTGAGATTCAATGACAGCTCCTAATTTGCAATCATCTGCAAATTTAGTCAGCCAGATACCACTGACATTGGCCTTGACTTCTGAGAAGTAAATGCCAAAAAGGAGTAATCCAAGGACTGATCCCCAAGGGACTTCACTTGTGACTGGCCTCTTTGTGGAGGTGGACTCCCCAATTCTAACTTCCTGGGTCCTGTCTGTGAGCCAGTTAGCTATCCATCAGGTGACATACGGGTTTGTACCTGACCTCTTGAGTTTGTCAACAATGCCCAAGTGGGGTATAAATGGCATATATGTTTTCAGCTCATATAGTTCTACTAAACTGCCTATAAATTTTGTAAACATCCCAACGCCATCTCCAATATCTCTGTACAAAGCTACTTTTTCTCATTAATTTAACAACTTTTGTTCCTCGGCATTCACTAGCTACATCTCAGCTCTTGCTTAACCTAAAAATGTTGTCCTTATCCTGTCACTCAGCGTTTACTTCATTCTACTCTTTACTTTAGTATCTACCTTTAACACTCAGCTACTTTACAGTTCTCTAGCAGAAAATAACGCCAATGTAATACTATTACACTACCACATTTTCATGTGAGTACAATATGTAATCACTACTAAATCTTCTGCTTCCTCTCTGCTGTAATATACCATGCTATACTGTACTGTACTATACTGTACTATACCATACTGTACTATATTGTAGTGTACTATACTGTACTATGCTATACTATACTATACTATACACTCACAAACCTCTCTAACTACATTTAATAACAACCTAGTAATAACTTCAACTTTCATTTTCAATCTCTCTACAACTAACACACTTTCACATTTCTGCCAATCACTATAATTCTTGCATGATTTTTATGTTTATTATTTGTAAATATTCAATGTCTTCCATTCAGTTTATGAACATATAGAACCATTGCAACTGTGCATTTAATATTATTCATTATGGATTTATTTTATATATATATATATATATATATATATATATATATATATATATATATATATATATATATATATATATATATATATATATATATATATAGTTCCCCTTTATAACCCCAAAATACTGAAAGCTCGAATTTCAGTATCTCGGGACTGTAAAGGCGAAAATGTAAAATCTCGAAAGTGCATAAGCATGAATTTGAATAGCTCAAATCCGCGCTTATGCAGTGTAGCAACGGGACAGGAAATGTTTGGCTGGGATGCTTTATGGAAGTGAAGGTAAGTGAGTGTACGTGAGTTGTATTGTAAGTTCTGTGTGTGGGTTGGGGTAGGGAAGTTGTGTTTGTGTATGTGTGATGCGTGTGTGTGTTTGTGTGTGTACGCGCATGTGTGTGTGTGTGTGTGTGTGTGTGTGTGTGTGTGTGTGTGTGTGTGTGCGTGTGTGTGAGGGAGTGTGGAATATCTGCACGTGAGTGATGCATTTTTCTACTGTTAGTGTGATCTCGGAGTTGGTATATATAAGTATGGGGGGTGTGGGGGGCACAGCCACCCACATGGGGGTGCAAGGGGGCTTGCCCCCCTGCGTAGATGTAGTATAGGAGTGTTTAGTTTGTGTGTTGTAGGTTGAATGGTGTGCGTGTTGTGTGGTGTATGGTTTGTGAATGTTCGGGATTTGAAGTTTTCGTGTTTGTGTGTTTTAGGATTATGGGCTGTTCGACTTTATAGTTTTGAGATACTGAAATTCGAGCTTTCACTATCTCGAGATTATTAAGGGGAACCATATATATATATATATATATATATATATATATATATATATATATATATATATATATATATATATATTTATACTTTCTGCGGAACTTTACTCCGGCCTGCACTTTAAAGGGGTTATTCTGCCCAGTCTATCTTTCCTGGTAAACAAGTGCTAGTAAATAAATAAATAAATACAATTGTGACAAAAATGTTACCTTTCCTGTCTGTGTTCCTTTGTATTTACTTCAAAATATTCTTTACTTCAATCATAAAGCATCTCTGAAGTACAAAAGAGAAACAACACTGATACCAACCTTATTCTGCTACAGAAAGCAGTCACAGAAGGAATCTGAGTAAAGGAGCTAAATGCAGGTAAGGCAAGCACCTTGACAAAGCAGAAGAACAAGGAAAGGAGAGACTTCAAACCTATGAAGCTGTCCATAAAATGTCCATAAACTATAAGAGAATAACAATATAAAAAGAATAAGGCGACCACCATGCAAAGTAGCACAGTCACAAACTGTACTGCATATGTAAAAAAACAAAAACAAATAGCGGTTGCTCACTAAACTATAACAACAGCCATAGAAAGACAACAGTTCATGCATATGCAAAATAATTAAAAAAACACACATCTGTAAACAAAAACTGGACATAAAACTTTCTTCATGATTACCTAAAGAATCCAGAGAAAATTACAGCACAGAAGAAATTACATAAAAACTAAATCAGACAGTGGACGTACTTTCCAGTAGCAGAGAAAATATTGCACTGAATATAAACCAGCTATAATATAAGGAATTCTAGCCAGCATTTTCAGATCCCAAATAGAGGTCAAATATGGACATTTTTTATGGAAATACCAGAAAGCTCACAGAAATAAAAAATGTTCTCCAAGCAAAAAATAGGAAAGGATAATGCAGGCACAACCATTAAGTCCTGCGAACATCCAAAAACTATGGAATAGAAATAAATAGAAATGCAGTCCCCTGAAGCTTTAACAAACATAATATTCTTCAACAATTGAATTCATTTTGCCTTGCAAAAAAATGAAAAATGAACAACATAATTTGAAATAGGGCATTATCAGTCTCCGTACCACAGCTGAAAATAAGCAATAATTATAATATAGAAAGAAATAGACAAGAAAATGGACTGGAGAAAAAATATATGCACATATCTATATTTTTATCTATATCTATCTATCTATCTATATATATATATATATATATATATATATATATATATATATACACATACATATAAATTACACGCACACACGCACAAAACAAATAAAACCCAGATCATGTGGAATCTCCTCTGTACCAGAAAGATACCCACACATACACCTGCTATAAATTTATCATTGTACACGTATCAAGCAGAAAATACAAAGCAGGATTAATCCCCATGGTGCAGAGCAATGATTCTGAGTGAAATCATGATGTGAAAGCCAGCTTTAACAATGGCCCAAGTGATTTGAGACTAACTAACTGCTCAGGCACTTGATGGAGGTGTCAGGGGAGGATGGACATGTCCGTTCTAGGAAGGAAGGGTAATTCTAGCCCTGTCACTTGTCACAGTCCCTAAGAGGAGGGGCAGCTTTGAAGCAAACAGTCCTGAGGGCAGTGCAAGTTGCTTCAGAGAGTGCATGTCAGCATGTACCCAGTTTGGAGAGGGCATTGTGTTTCCAAGGTGATGTAAGTCATCATTTTGATGTCCAGGGGAGTGGCTGGGCCTAATAAATATATGTCCTCATTGCTAGAAGGCTGGAGAATATATAAATCATCACTAATGTTGCCTGTGTGATGTCCTCCCTGGCTACCTCTTACCATTGCTGAGGAATAACCAGGATTAGGACATAAATGGGCAGTAATGATAGGAGGAGGCCTGATAGTTGGTAGGTACTGCAAGAAAAAGTACATAAAAACAAAATACTATGCATTAAAAAACTAAACTACACAAGGTGGACTACCACTGTAAAGAAAGTTACAAATTACTCAACAAGGAGAACCTCCTGAGCAGCCAAGTGCTCTGTATTGTACTGAACACTCTCCATTTGTGATCAATTTACCCCACTGTTCTGCTGTTCCACATTGAATAGTGGTGACCCTGCTTTGCTATTTTTGACTGGCTCATGTACCGCAATTACAGCCAATCAGGAGGAATAAAATGTGTCCAATCGTGTGCCACTGCTAGTTTTAGTAGATCTCTAGCTACTTCATTAGATTAAAATTTATATGATCATCCATGTCCTCATAATATGCTGTCACTTATTCACTTTGCTGCTGTATGCTTCCTGTTCGATTGCAGTTTGTGTTAACATCTACCGTTGCTGCATATTATTTAATTTCACAGGGGTTTCAATAGTCACTATAACATATAAAATGCTGCAGATTCCTAGGTAAGGTTATTGAACAACAAAGCTTATTTTATTTATTTTGTTCTTTACTTATAATTTAGTATGCATATGCTTCCTTATTAATGCCACAAATTACAATAACTATTTTTAAGTCAGAACTGTCTCATGGTAATGGAGTAATAAATTTACTTAGGGAGAGAGTTCTTACAGAACTGCATTTCAGTACGTAAATATTTTTTGCTTATGACAAGGTGTACACTGTACTGTCTCTCTTCTAGTAAGGATAATAGTATAATGCTCTTCCCAAGAATCTTCCACTGTTTATGTGTATTACTATTCTGGTATACGTTTTGAGCCTTCACGCCCTTCAGGTATTATCTGCAAGTGTTGTCAGCTCAGCCTTTCACCTATTCAACTAACCAGCTATTAAATTGCTATTAGATTAGCCTTTCACCTGTTTGCCTGACTGGACCTTTATATGAGGTTTCTGCCTTTCCCCCAACCCCTTCCTGGCTGGGTTTAATGTCTTTTCATGCCAGAGTGCTGTCTGTCATTGCTGCTTGCTTTGTCTGATGTGTCAGAGTCCTCTGTTTGTGTCTTTCCCTGCTTCCCATTGAATTTGTTTACATTCCTTAATATCTGTTTTGCATTGATTTCTTCAATCTACCTACTGCACACCCTGTAATCTAGTCTCTGAGCACCTTTCTAAGTTGCTTTCTATGATCCTCTGTTCTTCTCTTGATATCCTTGTAATCTTTTTCCAGTATGGCTTTCCCACCTTTGCTTTATTTTTCTTGCTGTTTTTTCTGCCCATCGAGTTAATTGTGTTATGATTCCTAACTTGTTATGCAGATAATGTTAAGGTATGCTGTCATTTTGTGTCACCGTGCATTTTAGCAATGTTTTTTGCTGACTTTGTTTTATTTATTGACATGTGCCTCTTATTGAAATTTACAAATGTACAGCATTCACTAACTTAATACTTCTGTCAGAAAGCCTACTTAACACAACGATACCACACCAAAGAAAATTTATTACATAAAGCTTTCAGGTCTAGACCCTTCATCAGTATAAAGCAATAACAGTACTACAACATTTAAATAGGAGAAATCATACAGTCACATGCTTCAGCCCATCCCACAACTTAATAATCAGCTAAATCTTAAAAAGACAACACAAAAAATAAAAACATATTAAAAATGCTGTCTGCCTATAACATTATGAAAAATAGAACTTAATTAATACATACATTTATTAAAAAAATGCATCATAATATACTAATAATTAATAATATACTATCATACTAAAAATACCATACAATTAGAAATATTACACATATCTATTATATACAATATTTTAAAATGTGTAAATGCAAATATGCAAACACATGCATCCACCAACAGATATATACATACATATATGTACATATACACACACTCTTATAAAAAGCATACATTTAATAAACATGCATAAATATATGCATTTCATAACCTTTCCCTTTGCCTCTTCATCAATAAAGGCTTTAAGCTGACAGCATTGTTTAGATCAGGAGACACATCTGCCTGAAGCCTAATGATCCACTGTAATTCTTTTAACTCTAAACAGTTATTTATATCTCCCTTCCTTAGACTAATATCTACTACAGCCAATACTCTAAATCTAAAAACATGCTTTTCACCTTTGTCCATAATGTGTTTACTCAAAGCGTTTGTCAATATTTTTCTCCTAATCTCTGACTTACGCTCAACTATTCTCTCTTTTAACTTTCTAATAGTTTTGCCCACGTAGAAAGATGCACATAGTGTGCACGTCGCCAAATAAACCACCCTTTCCTCATTACAAGCTGTCATTGTCATTAATGTGAAAACTTCACCATTAGTGGGGTGCTTAAAAATATTCTCTCCTTCATATAAATCATTACAGCAAGAGCAGTTATAGCATTTCCTTGTGCCCATTACTCTATCTATATTCCTAGTTTTTATTCGGAAATCTTTATAACATAATTTCCATAATGTTTCAGCACTTCTAAATCCAAAGCTAGGTTTATCCCCCACAATAGACCTTACTTCAGGCATAGCTAACAAAATTGACCAGTTCTTCTCTATTATAGTGCTCACACTACGTGTATTCAGATTATAAGTCGTTAAATATCTAACTGACTTCACATCCTTACGTGGGCTATCAACATCGCATCAACTTCCTTCCAGTGATATTAAACAAAAACAGTCATCTTAATGAAAAAGTGGTATTTTTTAAAAGATTTGTGGACGATTGTTTTTTATTATGGAAAGGCTCCCATTCAGAGTTAGAAAGCTATATACAGTATTTAAATGAGTCGACTGACTTTCTAAAATTTAAAATGGAGGCATCCTATCATAGTATCAACTTTTTGGATGTAACTCTGTTTAAGAATAATAATAAATTTGAGTCAAAAGTGTATAGAAAGGAAGTTGATGCATCAAGATATATAAGTAAAGACAGCATGCATGCCCCCCATATATTTAGAGGAGTTCTGAAAGCACAGTTCATTAGATTAAGTAAGCTAAATACAGATGAAACTACATTTAGTGAACAGGTTGAAATTATGGCTCAAGAGTTTGAGAAGAGTGGTTATTCGAAACAGCTTATTAATAAAGCAATTGAGGAAGTGAAGGGGGAGAGGCAGACCAAATTTAAACCAATTTTACTGGGGGGTATGACAGTGTATAAAGATAGCCCACGTAAGGATGTGAAGTCAGTTAGATATTTAATGACTTATAATCTGAATACACGTAGTGTGAGCACTATAATACTAGTTTTCACATTAATGACAATGACAGCTTGTAATGAGGAAAGGGTGGTTTATTTGGCTATGTGCACACTATGCGCATCTTTCTACGTGGGCAAAACTATTAGAAAGTTAAAAGAGAGAATAGTTGAGCATAAGTCAGAGATTAGGAGAAAAATATTGACAAACGCTTTGAGTAAACACATTATGGACAAAGGTGAAAAGCATGTTTTTAGATTTAGAGTATTGGCTGTAGTAGATATTAGTCTAAGGAAGGGAGATATAAATAACTGTTTAGAGTTAAAAGAATTAGAGTGGATCATTAGGCTTCAGGCAGATGTGTCTCCTGGTCTAAACAATGCTGTCAGCTTAAAGCCTTTATTGATGAAGAGGCAAAGGGAAAGGTTATGAAATGCATATATTTATGCATGTTTATTAAATGTATGCTTTTTATAAGAGTGTGTGTATATGTACATATATGTATGTATATATCTGTTGGTGGATGCATGTGTTTGCATATTTGCATTTACACATTTTAAAATATTGTATATAATAGATATGTGTAATATTTCTAATTGTATGGTATTTTTAGTATGATAGTATATTATTATGTATTAGTATATTATGATGCATTTTTTTTATAAATTTATGTATTAATTAAGTTCTATTTTTCATAATGTTATAGGCAGACAGCATTTTTAATATGTTTTTATTTTTTGTGTTGTCTTTTTAAGATTTAGCTGATTATTAAGTTGTGGGATGGGCTGAAGCATGTGACTGTATGATTTCTCCTATTTAAATGTTGTAGTACTGTTATCGCTTTATACTGATGAAGGGTGTAGACCTGAAAGCTTTATGTAATAAATTTTCTTTGGTGTGGTATCGTTGTGTGCCGTTTGCAATTGGCAGTAGCACCATTGTTGCTTCAGAAAGCCTACTTAAACCAGGTCCCATGGAAATGGTGCATTTTCACACAGAGCAAAAACAGGATGTTTCACATTTTGACTGTTTGTCACACATCGCTAGAGTCTATGTTCTACATCAGCCTCTTAAGAGGTTGAGACCTACGAGAACCTCTGTTATTCTAGTATAAATGTCAGGTCTAGTCTTATCAACCAGAAGATGTGGACTATTATTAATAAAGAGTTTATTTGGAAAAGAATGAGCAAGACTTATGTGGGATAAAATGATTCTCCCTCATAGAACAAGGTGGGTTCGAATTACCTGATCTGGAGGGATGGTTTAGAGCTATTCAGGTAGGACTCATACATTCCTCAAGCAGAAGGCCATAAAAAAAGTAAAAAAAGGATAATGATGAAACGGGGGGGGGAATTAAAGAATTAAGGAACAAGTAGCTTATAGGATGCAAGTCCTTAATACAGAATGTTATATTCATAATGTAAAAGAAAGAATTCTAAGACCCAAGCCAAAAGAGTAATGGTGAAATCAGATTCTACCAGTAGGGATTACTGTAAGTAGGTGTACAGAAAATAGGCAAGACGTGGCTGGAATTTCTTGCGGAAAATTAGCAAAGTAAACAAGGTATTGAGAGAAAACAATTCAAAAGGGAAAGGTATTAGAGTGGGATGAGGCTATACAGATATTTGCATAGCAGGTTAGAGCCTGCTTTCCTTAGCAGGCATTGAGAATGTAGTATAGGCAAAGAGAAAGGGATAGTGGACTGCTGGTTGACTTTTTATACGAGTATAGAAGCTCCTGTTAAAAGATGGATAATTAATATGATATGTAAAGCATTACAAGTTAACTGTAAGAATCAGTTAGAGAAAGTTAGAAGAGATTGGGAAAAGAGTAGAAAGGCAATTTATATGTTAACAGTCCCAACTATGCAGCAAAATCCAGAAGGTTTAGCATTTTTGAATGGAAGTGTTTGCCTAGGTATTGTATACCCTAAATAGACATCACAGGATTTTTCTCAGGTAGACAGTAAATGCTGGTGGTGTGATGGGAAATAAGAAGAAATTGAGAACATGTTTTATTGAGAAGGCAATAAGTCAGCAGAATTTAAAAATTCTGTACAGAGTTGGAGGAACAAATAATTGTAAAACTCATTACAGCTCAGTGCGCCTGCAGTTTCTGCAGCTACCTCCTACTGTGCCTCTGGGCACTAGATATTGCTTTTTCACATTTGCATTAATAATTCCAAAAACATGCTACATTCATGGTATCAAAATATTATATCTTGAAGCATACACAATGACAAACACAACTGTATTAATCTGTGACCTCTGCCAACGAGTATTTGTTAGAACTGTAAGGTGAAAACTTCATTTTTTTAAAGGCTCAAGCCACACCCACTAAGATTTAAAGGTATACACTCAAAAGAGCTGTACTGCAGGGAAAGATTCTTTTGAGCTAGGATGTAGGATCTATAATGTTATGATTTGCTGCTTTACGGCCCAGGTTGTGGCTGAAAAGAGTCTTTTGGGCACATCTACCTACCTGATTCTGAAAAAATATATATATAAACAAATAAAATTGCCTAAATATATTTAGGCCTTATAAGGTTTAATGCTACTGACTGACATAAAAGCAATTATACAAGAAAATAGAAATCAAAATCTAAACCAGCTGTAATTATAGACTTTTGTAAAGGAGAGTGGAGTTAGAATCTTTAGAAAAGGGAAACATCAAATCTAGTAGAAATAAATGAAACTTTTGGGAGCAATACATGCAGAATAATGTTCAGAAGGAGGAGGAGTGGGGTTTAAGGGAAGGCAGGAACTGAGCAATTTATGTAATAGAGTAAATGAAAATTGTTAAAAAGAAAACAGTTCTATACTGCCTGACAATGATGAGAAGAACCTCTACACAGATTCTAGTAGACAATAATGTCCCACCAGATGAAGTTTAAAAAAGTGCCTGGACATTGAAGTTTACATACAATAAACAATTACAACACCTTATCAGAGATAATGCAGAAAAAAAACAGAATACATTACAGTCAAAATAGAGAAGAAATGCAAGTACCAGCAAAACAGTAGAAGAAACAACAAAATAAACTGTGGACATCAATTACACATAGTTTGTTTTCATTTATATAAATATATGATTGCCTATGTTGTAACTGATGGTTTAATAAAGATGTTTCTTGTTAACAAAAAAACAATTACACACAGCAGTAAATGTACACAGCTAATTAAACCAAAAACAAATGTCACTAGTAACACACATCATTAGACAATGAATAAGGTAAGACAACATTTCAAATTCATTTCTAGATAAACTTACAAAGGCAAAGTCTCAAAGCTTCTCATTTATTTCTTACTTATCAGAAATCATACAAGTCAACACATAGAGAGGCCATATCAAGAATACAGGAAACAACAAAACTAATAATAAGAAAGCAGTAACATAACATAACATATCATAATATATCATAACGGTTCTACCTGACTTAGTCGACAGCGCAGAAGACCGACAACGGAATCCGGAGCTCCATTAGATCGACAATGAAGAAGACCGCGAAAATCAAAGTGCCAGAACATCGACAATGCAGAAGACTGACACGACGGATGACAACACCGAGGATGCCGACATGGGAAAAGGCTGTGTGTCAGGTAAGTGTGGATATTGACGGTGTGTGGGGATGGGGTGGGTTAAGTGAGTTAGGGTTAGGTGGGTTAAGTGAGTTAGGGTTAGGGAGCGATAGGGGTGGGTTAAGTGAGTTAGGGTTAGGGGTTAGGTAAGTGTGCGATAGGGATAGACTTTGGGATAGGGGCAGGTTAAGTGAGTTAGGGTTAGGGCAGGAGTTGATACGTAATGCGATAGTGATGGACCTTAGGGTTAGGGTAAGGTTTAGTGTGGGTTTGTAAGGATTTTGGTGTGCTTGTGTTGTGTGTGTGGTTTGTGGAATGGGGATGTGTTTTGTTTTTTATTGTTGTTATTGTGGTGTGTGCAGTGTATGGGGTTTCGTGTTTGTGTACCGTCGGTTATTTCGTTGTCGGGTATGTGAGGTTTCGTGTTAATGGACTGTCGATTATGTGGTGTCAGTGATGTTGTTGTCGGTGTTGTGTGGTTTCGACTATGTCAGGTAGAACCATCATAACATATCATAACATAACATAACATATCATAACATATCGTAACATATCATAACATATCTCACAGAACAACACAGATAAGGAGGAATACACAAAGTAGAGTATGCTCAAAGATATAGAATTAACAACAAATGTATAACTGTCTGGCATTTGCCAGTAAGCTCCGTGCACTACAAAGAAATACAATCAGGTATTTGAGCATAACCCTCTTTATGAGCACTGAGTGTGGATGCTGAAGCCATGAAATGGGTCATATCTAACCATATGGCCACAGCTATCACTAGGATAAGTAGTGTGTGCTCTGATGTGACCACCCAACCAGTAAAGGTCCAAAATGCGGCCATCATCATTTACATTCACTAGAAACTAACTGAAAAAAGAAATAGCTACTTCAATAATGGTGCATTTCTGATGACATAACTAAATGGACTTCACAAAGACACAAAACACTTTGTTAGTTTATAGGTCTAGGCTCAAAATCACACATAGTTATAAATTTGTAAAAGGTAAAACAATGCCTTTTTGATGTCTTTCCCCTCACATTTGTCACAGATTATTGGGTTCAACAGTAACAGAATATAGTAGGCAAAGGAAATATTTTATTTAGACACTCAACCAATTAAGTTACCTATTCTTCTCATGCTGACAAGGAGATGATAAAACATAATCTTGTGACTAAGCTTGTTAGATTATATTTATTTTTTGCCAGTTATTTGAAATTTGTTAGCAAAAGCATTGCTACTTCCTATCCTTTTCTATTGCTTGATTGTTTGCTCTAGTTGTAACAAAGCACACACAAAGAAACTCTAAATATAAAATTCCATTTCAAGATTTATGTCTAAATCTGATTACTTTACTTACCATTATGAATATTTCATAGAAAATATTTTTCTCTGACAGAGTATATTTTAGGTTAGGTATATTATATATAACTTAGCCTGTGACATATTACTATCTCAGGGATTCAGAAATAACTGTAGAGCTCATGTTAAGGGCTGCAGTAAAAAGACCCTGTTTCTGTATGTGGTATTACTGCATTCAGAAACATATTAGCTGAAATGGAGAAATACCTCAGTATCAGCTAATTTGCATTGCTCTGAAATGACATTAATTTCCAGTAGTGCTGAATAGTACTTCCCTGTGGTAGTTAACACTGGTGGCCTATGCATTTTGTTAACACAGGCACACAAACCACATACCCCCATACCTGTACTTGTGTTGTCAGAATGTCCCCAACGTCTCCTTTTTTCCTGCTCTTGTAAACCATGGATTATTACAATCTGTCATTAATGCCAGACATTAGAGTTTCACACTTTATATCCTTCAATAAAAGTACGATGGTACAAAAGCTGTTACTCTAGCTACTTTCTAAATTTTAAGTGGAATAATAAAATTCTTTCCCTGATTGTGTGCTATTGTTCCACCATTAACTTTTAGGTTTGTCTGGGTTTCATGCACTATGAGGCTAAGAGGTAAGCTTATATGTGCCTTGTCCCTCTCCCTCATAACTCATAAACTGCTGAAGGCATTGAATAATGCCCAAGGTCTTTATTACACAGTAAAAAAAAACTTGCCACATAAACTTATCAGTTACAGCTGTGGGCAAATGCTGATGTTTCTTGTGGCAACGGTGCAGGGTTTTAAGCCTTTTATTTATTTGTTTGAGCCTTATTGATAATTCACATGAAATCCCTGGTGTCCAGCAGTGGCACCCCAATCTATATTATGTGTAAGTGCTGTTATAGAACATGGTATAAGGTTATCCCTGGTGTCTAGTGGTACCCCCAATACGTATTATGAGTAAGTGTTGTTATGGAACATGGTATAAGGTGATCCCCGGTGTCTAGTGGTACCCCAACCCATATTATGTGTAAGTGCTGTTATGGAACATGATATAAGGTTATCCCTGGTGTCTAGTGGTAGCCCCAACCCGTATTATGTGTAAGTGTTGTTACAGAACATGGTATAAGGTTATCCCTGGTGTCTAGTGGTACCCCCAACCCATATTATCTGTAAGTGTTGTTAAAGAACATGATATATGGTTATCCCTGGTGTCTAGTGGTACCTCCAACCCATATTATGTGTAGGTATTGTTAAGGAACATGCTATAAGGTTATCCTTGGTGGCTATTCTTTCCCAGGACTCAAAGTTTTAGAGTTTTCCTTTGTGATTGGAGGTCCCCTGACTCACTGTCACAAGATGTGCTCATTAGTTCAGGTGGAATACGCCACATATACACACACACATACATACATACACACACAGACACACACAAACACACACACATAGCCCCAACACTCCATGTCCACTAAACTCACTGCTACTTCCCTCTGCAGCGATGGATGAATACTAGCCTTGGCCATGTTCATTAACATGAGTGGCCAGCAGCTGTAGTTAGCATATGTCTCCCCTCTGGAATGCCTCTTTAGCATCAAGCACAGCTACAGAGAAATCCCACTGTGGTCCTGCACATGTGATCCTCCATACAAAAGCATGCAAAAGAGTTGTAGCAGTAAATTATGTGAATTTGGCCCTGTGTGTCATTTTTATTGAATAATATGTGTACTTCTTTCCCAACTTATACACTTAAACAGAGGCTCAAACTGATAAGGACTGATAACGAATATGAAAATGAAATGAAATATATGTGTTTCTGCATGTATGTGTGATATATACTATATATATATATATATATATATATATATATATATATATATCTATGGGTCAATGTTGAATTATCGAAAGCACAATCCATCGAAATGTGTTTCCGATAATTCAGTTTAGCGAAAGTGCATCTTGTCGAAAGTGCAAACTATCGACTATGCACTTTCGCTAAACCCAAAATAACCACAAAAAAAAAAAAAAAAAAACATTAAACATTGTTATGCAGGGGGACTGTGCCCCCCACACCCCCCTACTTTATTATTTTCACTCCGAGATCGCACTACAGTGGGGAAAAGGAAATATTCCCTTATCCACACTGTAGTACGATGTCAGCACTAGTTCCGTTAGTTGAAATTCAACAGTATACGTTGATTTACAACTAATGATGCATGCAGACTGCATGCTTTCTTTGTGTTTTCTATTTAGCAAAAGTGCATTTCGACAAAATGCACTTTTGCTAAATTGTGATTGACAAAACACAAATTCGCTAATTTGTGTTTCGACAATCTAACTAGAACCCATATATATATATATATATATATATATATATATATGTGTGTGTGTGTGTGTGTGTGTGTGTGTGTGTGTGTGTGTCTATATATATATATATATATATATATATATATATATATATATATATATATATATATATATATATATTAGTCATAGATACATATATACAGAGAGAGATTTATACATATATATATACTAACATAGCATGTTGGTTTTCAACAGTTAAAAAAACACAAAGTGACCAAACTATGTAAACAGTGGTGTGAATAATGAGTATGACCTAACATTGTATACATCGTGGTAAGACCTAACATTGTATACATTGTTGTAAGGTGTAAATATTGCACTTTCTTTAAATGTAGTCAGTGTTGACTACTTTAACAGCAGAGAAGAACCTACCTGCTTTAGTAAGAGCAGGTTTACTGAATGAACATTAGGAGGGAAAATACAAAGATGGATGAAACAAGTATGGACAAAGACCACATGCCCTTTGTAAAGGGAACTTAATGTCCAGAGCATTAGGTGGAGGAGACTAAAGTGAAGAGTCCTGGAGTAAAACCTCAATGTAACTGATTCCAGGATGTCCAACTCATCCACATTCAGATTTAAACACTTATAAGACAGCTATCTTTTATCTTAATTACTTACAGCACTTCATGTTTGAGTGTTGTAGACAGAGATAACATGTTGACTCAAGGAAATTAAACTGAATGAGTTAAAATCAGATCATCTGAGCCACTGAGTGCATTTCTAATAATTACACGAGTCATGTATTACATGGTTGCCCATCAGTTTTCCCAGTTAGCCCTTCAGAAAGAAAACAGGAGCAACAAAGCACTTGTAATGAGATATCCCTTCAGGAAACTTCTCTTCAACATTGTGACTCTTGTCTTGCCTAAGAAATTTCACAAGATCATGTCGCTTGATAAGCAAGCTAAACAGCTAGGGTGAAGTACAATTTCTACTGCAATACAGGCTTAGTTAAAAACTTTAGAGCCTATGCTGAGATAGTTGCATCTCTGACATTTGCAAGAAATGCTAAGTGTGAAGCAATGAAAGTTATTTTTCTTGATTAATGAGTATTGTTCTCCTCAGCTTTCTGAAAAAAATGCTTATGCAGCTGTTTTTCTTTTTCTTTTGAATGTAGAAACAGATTATGTTAAAGAATGCACACACATTTACATGAGGATTGTCCATGGATGAATGATATGCTTGATATACCAGGTATGTGTTTGTGTATATTTGTTTGTGCATATGCACAAAGAAATCACTGGAGAAGCATTTTCTAAGCACTAGGAGACTTTATTGTGGGAAACTGCATGTCATGTGAGTTGTGAAGATTATATTCTTGTGCTGGAAATGCAGATTTATTCTTCTGTAACCAAAGACAGTGTTGTCTGAATATATCATAACAAAATACTATTTTTTATTTCTTAAAACAGCAGTGTATTTACTGAGGATATGTGTATGAAAATGAAGTATATAGTAACCTTTACATTATGAAATAAATTATTTATATATTAAGTTCTAAGACTATGTGAGTATTTTACACAGACACACATATATACATGCATACACACATGCATAAACAAAGGGTTATATTTTATTTAATCACTGATTAGTTTTACAGTCTCTCTTCTGATTTTACTTTACAATTGTTGCAGATTAAGTTTGTCAAATTATGCTTTAGGCAAGGTATGCCTTGATGACTATGATGTTTGAAGATGACATTGTGATCTGTAGTGAGAGTAGGGAACAGGTGGAGGAGACCCTGGAGAGGTGGAGATATGCTCTAGAGAGAAGAGGAATGAAGGTGAGCAGGACTAAGACAGAATATATGTGTGTGAATGAGAGGGAGGATAGAGGAATCGTGAGGATACAGGGAGTAGAGGTGGTGAAGGTGGGTGAGTTTAAATACTTGGGATCAACAGTTCAGAGTAATGGTGATTGTGGAAGAGAGGTGAAGAAGAGAGTACAGGCAGGATGGTGTGAGTAGAGAAGAGTGTCAGAGGTGATTTGTGACAGATGAGTACCAGTAAGAGTGAAAGAGAAGGTCTACAAGAGGGTAGTGAGACCAGCTATGTTATATGGGTTGGAGACAGTGGCATTGACAAAAAGGCAGGAGTCAGAGCTTGATGTGGAAGAGTTGAAGATGTTAAGATTTGCACTGGGTGTGACGAGGATGGATGGGATTAGGAATAAGTATATTAGAGGGTCAGCCCAGGTTGGAAGGTTTGGAGACAAAGCCAGAGAGGCAAGATTACGTTGGTTTGGACATGTGCTGAGGAGGGATGCTGAGTATATTGGGAAAAAGATGCTAAGGATGAAGCTGCCGTGTAACAGGAAAAGGGGAGGGCCTAAGATAAGGTTTATGGATGTGGTGAGAGAGGACATGCAGGTGTTTGGTGTGACAGAGCAAGATGCAGAGGACAGGAAGAATTGGAAAGAGTTGATCTGCTGTGGTGACCCCTAACGGGAGCAGCCGAAAGAAGAATATATATATAGGTAAGTAGATATTTTGAATTCAAAATTTTAATATTTCAGCATTTTGATATTTTAACACTTTTCATTCATTATTATGACTTTCAGTACAAACAATTCAGGTAGGAATGTTATATATGTTTTAATGAGCTATCACTTATATAACATCAATAGCTGCTAAGCATTTATAGGTACATCCAGTATTTATTAAACAAAGAAAGTATTTTTGGTGACACACAAAAATGACGTAGAAAATTATCTGTTTATTACTTGTGTTTGCCACATAACTTACTCACAAAATAGTTTACCATATGCATCCATCCATCCATTGGTCCAGCCCTTGTTGCCTATGTTAGACCCACTAGGTGTGGACCTTTTTCATGGGAGACCTGAGATGGACACTTTATTGCTGATGTGACGGGGTTGATCTACATGTGTGGAAACAAAGGAGCTCCACTGTAATGCTAAAAATGCTGAAAACATACAGCAGTCTCAACCATGTAATAGACTTCAAGATGATTGACTAGTTATATAGTATGCTTATGTCAGAAAAGACAAAATCCTTTCCAGACACTGACTTTTGTCAGAATCATTGGAACATAAAATGAACACTTCATGGTCCATAAAAATGAATCAAGGAAAAGATAAGAGCATATTTGAATATTGAACAAAAATGCAAAAGCAGCAGTGTACTGTAAGGTTAAAGTGGGCATAAGTGAGAAAAGGAGAAATAAACCGATGAGTGGTACATAGGATGAGAATATAACTTAAATATCGATCTTTTATCAAAATCAGAAATAACATTTCATAAAGCATTGCGACCTGCAATGTCTGTGGAAACTGCTGCAAAAGGCACTGTGGAGCTGCAACAAGTATTTGTCGAGTGTATTGTTAATAATATAATTGTCAAACCTGCACACATGCTGCAGTTTTCAGTATGGCGAGTTTACATTATGCTATTAACTGCTAATCTGAAAAAAGGCTTCCTAAAACATTCTACTAGAAAGCCAATCCTGACTCATGAGTAAACAGTAGAACAATAAAAATAAAAGATGAAAAAAAAATGCGCATGAAATAGTTGCAGGGCATTAGGTAGAAAACCCAGACAGTATGCCTAAATTAGAATTTCTGACTGACGATCTGTGTAAGATGCAGGGTGTTCAACATCTGGAAGGGAATAATCTAGCGACATAAGTCTCAGAGCCATGGGGATCATCCCAAAACTATCAGCAGAGAGGCTGGTTAACAGACCAGTAAGGTTTATTGTTTCTGTGAATGATTACAAAAAAAAAGTTTTTTTTATTTGAGTATTTAAAAAACATAAATATTCCGTTCAATATGCTGCCTGGGAATAAATAGTGTCCAAAGTGTAAACAAGATCTCAGTGTCATTTCCAGGGAAATATATAAGTCAGATCTCTTATGTGTAAAAAAAACAAGAAGCACCATCATTTGTTAGAAGATCTAATTCTGTATTTCATTTTTATTGCATGCTGCTTTTATCCCTTTCCTCACTGTAACTTGACAATCAGTAGCAAAGAGCTTTGCCTAATTTTCAAAGCATCCCTGTCTAGTATAAGACATCAGGCCATGATTTACAGCTACGTAGGATAGGTCACAAAGGAATGGGAGGTATGGGAAAACAAGCAAGGGGGGCAGAAATGAAGTGGTGTGATGGAAGAGTTTGAATGGGTGTTCACTGATTGCAGCTAAAAAACTGCAAGAGCCTTCATTTTGCTAAGTAATACACTTCTACTACTACGTTTTTCAGATGTCAAACAAGAACCCATCACAACTGATTCACACAGTTCAAAAGCAATTATAATTATGGATACTCAGATAAGTAATAACATTCATGAAACACTGACAGTGGTGCAGATACTAAGCTGACTTCCAATCAAAGTCAACAGTTTTCAATGTTCTGAAAAGTGTATGGCAACTTATTTCGTAATTGCTTTTTGTAATTGCCTACATTTCACCAAAGTGGTCTTCCATAAAAAAACTAGGCACAGAAAACTCAATAAAGCAAGATGATAGCATTATAAATAGCAAATAAGAGAAGAAATACAAGTTGTGGCAAATTAGTGCTTTGGTCTAAGATGCTACATTTCATGAACATCGTGTTTTTTCAGGAAACAATATGGGTTATCTGCCAGTATTTTTTTCAGGAATAAAAACAGAAAACAAACTGAATATTAGTCTCAACTATAAAAACAAAAACAAAACCTGAAGCATTGGAGAGAACAAAACAAGAATTTTAAGCATTAAAAAAACTTTAATTCTCTTTTTGTCACATGTACTTCATCAGAAATAATTCATTTACCAAACACAGAGTATTTAAATCTTAAACATCCAATAAAAACTCTCAGTAATAAATCAATTAAAATTCAATTAAGAACAATTCATCATAAAAAGACGACATATCTACTATAAAATACTTATAAAAATAATAATATAAAATGTAACTACTAACTTTCAATCTTCTAGTTTAAAAAAAAAAAAAACATTTAATATTAACAGTCTTGTTAATCCCGGGAATTCATCAGCAGTAAGAAGGATCTGCCATTTACATTTCTTTTTTACCCAAAGTGTTTTTGTAATCACCACCCATTAAGTCTTCCTGAACCTGTGCTAATACGTAGAACAAAAATGTTTTATATTTCTCACAAGAAACTGAATGCTTTTACAATGTATTATTTGAATCTTTGTTTTTTAGTGCAAAGATCTTCCCTAATCCTTTTAGTTAGTGCTCTAAAGGTCATTCTAACATAACAAGTATTGCATTCAGAGCATACACTGATGTAAACTACCCCCTTAGAAATACAAGTATAAAAACTTTCAGCACATATAGTCTTGTCTAAATGGTGTAAAACAATAAACAGACCTTCATAAATGTGTCTTCACACTCTGCACATCCCACATTTAAAAGTACCTGTCCCTTTTGAGTACATGCAAAACTCTTTAAAGTAGTTACTCTCTGTAAGAAAGTTTTTAAACTGTAGTTTTTTTATAAACAAACAACTGCTTTATAAATGTTGTGATTTCCTTTTAAAATGCATCAATTATCTATTATAATTTTTCTGATACAGTCATTATCAACTGACATGTCAAGATTACAAGCACGGGTGGACTTTCTTTTATTATTAATAGGTACTAAATCCTTAACAATGGTTTTAACTAAAACAGGAGCAAACTGAGAATTTCTTTTAGAGGCAATTTAGCATTATATATTAATATGTCCCTTTTGTAACCTCTATCAAGAGAAAGGGCAGTAATAAATTGTTTTTCCTTGTTAAAATCTATGTCTCTATTGATTAACCTAGATACTCTAATAAATTATCCTCTAGGTATATTTCTCATTATGAACCCATGATGATTACTGTTAAAATGTAAATAGTTGGAAAAAGTTTTCTTCTGATATATATTACTATGAAAAAATTGTTTAGGTATGTCACATTCTAGTGTGATATCTAAAAACTGAATTTTAAAACCTGTACATCCTAAGGTAAATTTCAAGAAATCTGTATTATTGTTCAATTCATTTAAAAACAGATTCACTTCATTAGTAGCACCTTTAATAATAAAAGACAGGTCATCAACTAATCTCTTAAAGAAAATGGCATTCTTGAGGATTTCAATTCTTGTCATAATTTCACTTTCCTACCACCCTAAAATCAGGTTGGCAAAAGTGGGGGCTACAGCCGACCCCATCACAATGCCCCTAACCTGTTTAAAATATCTGTTTTTAAATAAAAAATAATTACGTTCTAGTAACAATTGCAGCAAAGAACAATATAAGTTCACTTTTTCATTGGAAAATCTAGTCTTTTTAATTAAAAGGTGTCTAACAAAATCAACTCCTTGTTTTTGCGGAATACTTATAAATAAGGAAACAACATCAACTGTAACCATTTTCACATTCAAATCTTTATAAAAATAATCTTGATTGAAAGTTCTGATACAATCTAGGAAGTCTCAGGAATCTCTAAAGTAAGATGACAAATTACAAACTGATGGATTCAATACGGAGTCCAAGAACAAAGCTGTACTCTCAGTACAACTGTTAGGGTAGATACAATTAATCTAAAGGGAGGTTTTGTGACTCTCATGAATTTTTGGAATGCCAAACAATACAACTGTTAGGGGTGGATGCAACTGGTCTAAAGGGAGGTTTTGTGATACTCATGAATTTTTGGAATGCCAAACAATATGCCATTTCTGGGATTTTCTACCAACAAAAACTGGTACAAATCATAATCTATTTCATTATTCATCAACATGTCATATAGGCACTCATGTATGAATTTATAACTTTTATGTATGTCTACCAAAGTAGTCATGTTATATTCATCTTCGTTGTTTAACATACTTTCAATAGCTTCTCTATATTCAGACTCATACATAACAACAAGCCCCCCCTTGTTTGCTTCCATTAATCTAATATATTTGTTCTCCTTAATTTTGTTTAGAGCAGACTTTTCTTCCCCACTTAAATCTAAAAACAATGTTGATTTTTATTTACAAGCAGTTTAAGAATATCTGCTTCACAACACTTTTCAAAAACTTTTTATCATATTAGGCAAGGTCAGAGTATACATAGAAGGTCTAGAAAACACACTGCAAAAGTTAACATCTTTTAATAAAAATTGCAGGTTAAGATTTCTAGTATAAGATTTCAATTCAAGTAAAGTATTAGCAGAATTGGCTCGATATGATGGAACAAAGTTCATCCCCAATCCCAGGACTATTATGTGAGGCTACGAAAAATTGATTTTAGTTAAATTAAACAGTTTACAACCATGGCTTATATAAAGTCTGTTTAACTCTCCTTCTTTCAGTGAACATGAGTCTTTTCCTGATTCTGATTTGATGGGAGTCAGTTCCTTTGCATTTGGGGTGTGTTTTTTGACAAACCACCATCATCGGATTCTATATTAGTAGATAGATATAATGGAAGTTCAAAAAATAATCTTTGTCATTCAGTTGTAACACACTGTTCATAGATGCTTTGATATATTTGGTTCCTGCTTGAGTAGAATGAATCATGTCATATCCTGACGGCTCGGCCCCTCTCCTAAAAGTGCTATTCTGTCTTTTACGTTCGTTATTGAAAATAGGGAAAGGGATTCATTTTTTAAATTTGCTGTTATTCTCATTTAAGGGATAATTATTTTTGTTTTCATATACTTCAACATTCCTTACAATTTTCTTTTGTTTGTGATCCACAATCATTATCTCATATCTTTCAAGAGCCACAAAAATGTTGTCAATCAAAGGACGCTCCTCAGGCATGCCTGACAGCAGTTTAACTATTTGTTCATTTAATTTAATAATAGTGTCTTTGACCAACAATGTTTTTAGACTTGTTTTTGATTAATAGTCTTAGAAAATCCAAGTCAGCTTTATTAAAAAAATCAGTCAACTCAAGGAATCTTCCTTTCCAATATTATTCGGGAACTTAAAGAACCTTAACCCCTTTGGCACTATACCTAAAAGAATACATTGCTCAAAATACATATTCTCAGTGGTTAAGTCCATAAACTTTTTAAGACACTTTTCAAAATCAACGTTATTTTTCAAGTCTTGCTTTTCCACTATTAAAGTGGGGGGGGGGAAGCTTTCTCTTCAAAAGGATTGTAATTCACATGCAAAATAGAAGCAGTGTTTTTGAACTGACTCTCACCAAGTCTCATAGCCAAAATACTGTCCATTGAAATTTCTCTCCATTCTTTTTCTCTCACCTCTGGAACTTTTTGAGCAATCTCTCTGCACAATAAGTTAGTTTGTAATTCCTTCATTTGGCTAGCCAAAGAATTCAATTGACTATTGTAAGTTGTTCGCTTGTAAATGGAAGAAATTAGGTATACAAGCCTCTTGGCTCTCCAGGACCTGATGAATTGTTAGGTCCAAAAGTTCATTTTCACTGCCATAAACTATTGGTTTTCTTAATAAAACTCACAAAGAAACAAAGGAAAAAATGAGGTATCTGACAACCAAAATGCAACTATAAAAACAAACAAAAAAAACCTGAAGCACTAAGAGAGCACATTTTAGTTATACCTTATTGGGTCTTAATTTATTTTGTAGGGAATTGAATTTAGCCTACATTTTCAGAACATTGAACTTCAGACAGTATGTCCTTTTAGAAAGCCTAGTACTTTTAGTCCTATACTTCAAACTATTTCTGCCTTTTAACATTTGTGATCAGGGTATTGTGCTCATGCCTAATAGTAAAGTTGACATTTTTTTAATCTAACTAAACTAGAAAAAATGCCTTAATTGAGATGACTTCCAGATCAGATTTAGGGTACATGAAAGCTGACAAAGGCAGCAGTCTGGTCATTATGTACTAAACTGATTATGTGCAAGAAATGGAAAAAACTGCATAATAATCAGGATGAATATAAGGTTGTTTCTTTAGTTGAAATGCATTTTATATATATATATATATATATATATATATATATATATATATATATATATATATATATATATATGTGTACACACACAATGTTTTATTAGATTTGTTAAGTAATGGTTCCATTTCCCCTGGATGCTTTCAATTTCTTGCGATTGAAAACCCCAAAATAGTAGTTTTATTTGGCTGTTGATGACAGGGACATAAAAGAAATTATTGGTCAGAATTGGAGAATTTTTAATAGTAATTCTGATGTACACAGGGCTGTTGGAACATCTCCTAGTTTTTGTATAAGAAATCTAAGTCTATTAAGCAGTACCTAGAAAAAAATGATGATACGTAAAGTTTTACCTTACACTATTTATTTATTTTTATTTATTTTTATTTTACATTTGTTGACTGGGCTAGTCTAACTGGATATATGTCCATTTTCAGTAGAAGCCCAGGGAGAAAAGCTCCAAGATAAAGTGAATAATTATGGCATGCATAGATGTGGATTTTGCAGTACGTGAAATTTTATTTATGAGGGTCCATCAGTAAACCTTTCACATATGAAAATAAGTATTATAATTAATTCTTACTATAATTATAACTTGCTGGGTTTGGTTTATATTGCCATTTGTTCTCACTGTGAAGCATTTTATATTGGCATGACCACCAGGAAACTGTTCAGTAGGATCAAGGAACACTTGTATGCTATCAGGTCTAAGGACAACACTAATGCACTGTATAAGCATACTTTGACCTGTTCTTGTTTCAAGTAATTTTATTTTTCTGTGTTAAAACATGCTGCTGAGGACTATAGAGGAGTGATTTAAAAAAACAGTTGCTAAGGAAAGAAAGTATGGCAACTAAGAATGAATCTGATAAATATCCTGGATTTAATGATGGTATATGTGTTAAAAGTCTTTTGTAAATGTGGCTGTTTCTTTAAACAAATGTTGGCTTTCTAATTTGAGTTAATTGGTTAATGAGACTATCACTATTTGAATTCTGTATATAAACTGGATGAAAAAGCTAAAGTTTTTAATTGTCTGTTCTCCTTCATATGCCTACCATTGGATGATTTTCTTTTTTTAGTCACTTTTATTACTCATCCTTTGGGCTTGTTGCTGTGAACTTATATTGTTCTTTGCTGGAATTATTACCAGAACATAATTATTTTTTATTTAAAGATACATATTTTAAACAGGTTAAAGCCATTGCGATGGGGCCTGGTCCCAAATTTGCCAACCTGGTTTTAGGGTGGTGGGAAAGTGAAATTATGACAAGAATTGAACTCTTCAAGAATGTCATTTTCTTTAAGAGATTTGTTGATTACCTGTTTTTTATTATTAAATGCACTACTACTGAAGTGAATCCGTTTTTAAATGAATTAAACAACAATACAGATTTCTTGAAATTACCTTAGGATGTACAGGTCTTAAAATACACATCAGACTAGTACAGGACATACCTAAAATAATTTCATAGTAATATTTATCGGTAGGAACCTGTTCTGTTATTTATATCTTAACAGTAATCTTCCAGGGTTCATAAAGAGAAATATACCTAGAGGATAACTTATTAGAGCCTCCAGGTTAATCAATAGAGACATAGATTTTAACAATGAAATATAATGTCCTTTTTCTTGACAGAGGTTACAAAAGGGACAGATTAATATATAGTGCTAACGAAATTGTCTCTAAAAGAAATTCTCAATTAGCTTCTATTTTTAGTTAAAGCCATTGTTAAGGATTTAGTAGCTACTAGTAATAACAGAAAGTCCACCCGTGTTTGTAATCTTGATATGCTGATTGAGAATGGCTGTATCAGAAAAATTACAACAGATAATTGGCTCATTTTAAAAGGAAATCACAACATTCATAAAGCAGTTAGTGAAAAGCCTGTTTGTGTATAAAAAAACTACCAGTTTAAAAATTTTATTACAGAGAGTTATTACTTTAAAGAGTTTTGCATGCACTCAAAAGAGAAAGGGTATTTTAAAAGTGGGATGTGTAAAGTGTGCAGACACATTTATGAAGGTCTGTTTATTGTTTTACCCCATTTAGACAAGACTATATATGCTGAAAACTGTTATACTTGTATTTCTAAGGGGGTACTTTACATCAGTGTATGCTCTGGATGCAACACTTTTTAAGTTAGAATGACCTTTAGAACACTAACTAAAAGGATTAGGGAAGATCATTATGCCATAAAAACCAAAGATTCAAATAATACATTGTATAAGTATTCAATTTCTTGTGAGAAATAAAAAACTTTTGTTCTACATGTTAGAACAGGCTCAGGAAGACCTAACGGGTGGTGATTACAAAAACACTTTGGGTAAAAAAGAAACTAAGTGGCAGATCCTTCTTACTACTGATGAATTCCCAGGATTAAACAAGACTGCTAATATTAAATGTTTTTTTTAAACTAAAAGATTGAAAGTTAGTAGTTATATTTTATATTATTATGTATTATAACTCTTACACGGAGGCTGCAGTTAAACGGAGTGATGTCAGCATGCTCTGCATATTCATGAGAGCATGCTGAATCACACCTAAGTCTAACACGGTCCATGTAAGACAGTAGGGGGCGTGTCCATAGGCTGAGCCCTGCAAGCGGACACGCCCCCAGAAGTCTAAAAGTGCCCAAAGTAGACACCCACAACAGAGTCCACGGAAATGTGAATAAACACAACACAACACATGCCCCTACAGACCATAAACATATATAAAAGAAATATAAATGAACATGTCATATTTTTTTAAATTGTAAAGATGTTTAACCGTGAGTGCTTTCGTTTATGCTGGCCGTTCAGCGCAGCTACAGTTAGCAGTCAATGGGAAAGCATATAAGAACTAAATATGCAAAATAAGCCAGGAAGCAATAGCGTAGTGGTAGAGATGCCGGCTGCAGAGCAGGCATTCACGGTTCGAGCCCCCACAACACAAATTTTTTTTTTGCAAAATAAGCAGGAAACAAGTCCCTGACACATATATGTACACATAAAACCAGAATATATGTAAAATGCAATGAAATATCCCATTTATATTGAATAAATGTGAGCTAAGAAATGAATATAAACTGCCAGATGTGCCCATAGCTGAGCTACAGTACAACAGAGTGAGTGTATGTGCCCGTAGATAAGCATTGGTCCAACTGGTGCAAACTGAGTGCCCGTAGCTGAGCAGTGGTTTACCATGCTAAATATATGTGCTCCTAACTGAGCTGAGCGGAATATGCGTGCCGATAGCCAAATGAGGCTTAAACCAGTGTACCGCGCAAACAAGCTAAGCGACGGGCAACGGTGAGCAAGCCGTATCCAAACTGCCTTTACACAGACACACCCCTCAACATGTCTAGACAGTCATGAAAAATAAAAAGCAGTGGCCAGGTTCGAACCCAGGATACTATACACCATAGTCAAGGTACAGAACCACTAAGCCATGACAGCAGTACCTAGAAATGCAATAATAGCTCATATATAGGAATGAATACAAACTACAGCATGACAATGCAGGTTTACTGAAGTTGATACAATTCCAAACTGGCCAATCACAGATATGTGCGGGAAAAACGGACTATATAAGCCCCATAGGCGGGAATACACAGCATAAACGATTGTAGAACAGACCTGCAGGCAGAATGTCAGGTGTAGGTGAGGGTAGTCGCTTTCGAGCGCAGAGGTGGGGTGTTGAGGAGTCCAGGTACATGGCCTGGCTCCTAGTCCACAACCATGAGGCCCAACTCATGCAGGGCCAGGTCCTCTGGGGAGCGTACAGGGCTGAGGCGTGGGACCAGTTGGCTCATGAACTCACCAGTGCCACAGGAATTCCAAGGACAGGTGAGCAGGTCCGTCACCACCATGCGGACCTGAAGAGACGCAAGCAGGACCAACTGAACCTTTGGATCCAGGAGGCCCGGCAATCACCCAACGCCCCACCACTGAGTAAGTAACAATTAATTATGTATGTAGAAAGTTAAACTACCTGAAATTATGGAGATGTGTATTCCAATATTACTTCATTTATATTACAGCTGCAGGTGTCCGTTCTGCGAACCGCAGAGCCTATGCCGATAGGCTGGTGCGGTTGCGCCACCAGGCAGGTCAGTAATCCACTACTAGTAACTGTAAAGATATATAAATGTATGACAGTCAGCAAAAGAGTGCAGTGTAGCCAGGAAGGAATTAAATCTGCAAGTAACAGTGTGAAAGTGTATGCAAGTATTGCCTGATTACAACAGTTCCCAGCCTGTAAGTGTAAACTAAACATGACACTGTCCAACATATATTTTTGAGTAAAACTGCCCTGCCTGTAAGAAAATAGTACACAACCTGCAGCAGCATGTAAAGTATAGCTGCAGAAGAGGATGAAATCACATGTGTGAAATATATCCCTGTGGAAATACTGAAACATGACAGAAGTGAGACTGCTGGAAAGAACTGTAATAACTGTTGTTAAAACATGTCAATAAAGCCTAGAAGTACCAGTCTGAATAGTAACATGAAAGCAAGTGAGAGAGTGTGAGAAAGTGTCAGGAATACAGCAATACAGTACTTATAACCCCTGAATAAACCATACTGCAGTTAGGACAGAATTAAATGCATGTGAGACTCAGAACCAAACAGCAAAATCTGTTCAAAGTGTTGCTGCATGTGGAATGTGTACACCAACATCTGGATATGCTTCTCCCAGTCTGAAATACGCAGATAGGATGATTGTCTGATATACCAAACATCCACACTTGTCCACAAGTATATCAAGCACAGGTAACAGGATGATGTATCTGAACAAAGCTCGATATGAATGTGTATGAACGGCAATAAAATGTAGATTGATGTTGCAGTAACAGTTCCATCTGCAAGGTTAAGTAGTTAACATATAGGACACTGTAGTTAGAACAGTAGTGTGTATATAACTGTAGCTATTAGAAATGTACAGCATATGTATTTGTATTCGAAGGTGTTAATATTACTTTATTTACCCCACCCTCTAACCACCTATAACCCATTCCACGTGAAAATGGTATGTGCAATCACAATTACCACCCCTGGACGTCTGTCCTGTTGGGTCATATATATTTGCATGTCTGTTGATGCATCCGCCCTGTTCATACATCCACACCTGATGGCCTGTTGCCATCAATCAACCCTGCATGTTGTTGGACTGTGTATTACTGTTCAAATTATGCATGTGTTATGCACGCTGTTCAATGGTGTGAATATCTGGGTGTTTGGTTAATGGGAATACTAATGCATGCTGTTACAACTAATTGTGAATGGTATTAAATGTCACTAACCCAAACTGTCATGACATAATGCAAAACATAGAACGACAGGGAAGGCGGGTTCCAGCGGACCCACCTCTCCCACCTCAGCTGGCGAGTGCACCTGGCACTAGTGCCGAGTCCGGACCCTCCTCCGGTGGCCCTGTGCCACCTGCGGGTGGAAGCGCTGCAGGGGATGGGGCTCGCCCCCCCTCTGCAAGTGTGGCCGGAGGAGATCCACCACTCACCCTCCGTAGCGTCCGGACTGTGGTGCGTAGGGAGATTCGGGACTCTGTCCTTGAGCCCCTACGCCAGCTCGAGGCACGGGTGGTGCAACTAACGGGCATGCCCGTTGCCCCGCCTACACAGCCCCCAGCACAGCCCCATCCTGGGCAGTGAAGGAACAGTGGCAACTGCCTATGGGTGGGGATATCAGTTCCACTGTTGCCATCTGTGGGCTCATGGGCTCTGGATATCCAAACCTCCGTCCCCGTCAATTGTGTAACCCCCCCACATGTGTCATACACCGCCCCTGTATGCGTCTTGTTTGTCTTGTCTGTTAACCTACCCAACCTACCTCCCCAGCTGTACCGACTACCTTCACCTGACATACCACTCTCACCTGAAAAAAAAAAAAAAAGGGCACTCTGTACCCACAAAAAAATTACGCCCCATACATAGCTGCCCATTCCGCACACATGTCTACTGGACATGGAACCTATCAATTCCAATTGGCTGTACAACAAGTATTATTGTTGTCCTGACACCTCTCTCAGGGGTGGAAGGTTTCAAATGTCACACCAAATTACATACATATGCACAGCTGTTGCTGCTGAAGAAATGGGCAGCTATGGGCCTTACCTACATCCCTCCTGCACATCCCAAGCTTGTTTCCCTACTGTCTTACCCTCTTTGTGACCCCTTTTCACCACTTTCCTGTCTCCCCATTTTCTTTTCTTTCAAGGAAAATAGCGGGTGTGCGCAAGAGTAAGCACGTTTAAGTGGTTGTAAGCGGGTGTGCGCTTGTGTGCGTGGAGCTAACCGCCAGAGTGCATGCGTGAGCTCCGCGCAAACCAGCGCTAACCCGGTTACAACTGCTTAAAAGTGCCTTAGGCACTTTGATTGACAGGTCTTGTACTCAGTTCAAATGAAAAATAAAATCCCACTGTGAGTCCCGAACCCAGGACCTTGGCAACTATAGTCTGCATGACTTACCACTAAGCCATGACTCTTATATAGAAACATTGTGCTAAAGTAAATATATCATTTAACAGTAGGAATGAATGTAAAGGGAATATAGATGTGTAGTACACAAAGCATGACATTTAGAATCACAAACAAAACTGGTGGATTTCCATAATAGTAGTGTGTGAACAGAAACAGCCATGCTAGTTGGAAGCTAGTAGGTAATAATGTCACCATAGCACCTTGCAAGACACACACATACTCACAGCAGGATAAGCACTGCCCATACCCCACAACCTCTTACAGGAACACAGCCGGACCAAGTAATAAAATATGTGGAGCAAAGGCCCAAAACCAGGGACACATTACAAATAAAGTTACAACAAACGCAGACAGTTCAGAAAGTAACAGGGTCTACACCTTGTGGGATGTTTGGAAGGGTATGCAGTCTGGAACTTGAATGTTTGTCACCATATTCTGACTTGAGCCCAGACTGACTTGCCAGATAAAGGTGTGCATGAGATATTGACCAAATTATGAGGCAGAAATGTGGACAGCCTGCAAATATCTGTACACATGACGGGTCCAACACCACCATATTTGAATAGTTAAGAACCTAGACATAGCAACAGTGAATGTCTTACAGGGATGCCCCACAGACCCCATGTGAAATGTACAAACAGTAGGCAGAAAGGTGTAACACATGCAATGGTAACTATGGAGTCCGGAAAGTATTCACCACTGCCATGGCAGAAAAAGTGTAGTAATACATATGCTCATGCTAACCCACAGTCACAACTGCAGCATACCAGACATTTTAATGGGTGTACCCCACTGATATGTACCATTCCATGAGGCACATAACTGATAAACCTGAAGGTCTCTGGGGCCTGCTTAGCAGCATACTCAAATACCCTAATAGATGTCAAGGCCCACACCATGGCCAGACCACACTGCATGCTGTAACACCCTAGCAGATATAGCAAGCATTCCAAGGTGTGAATGTACATGGGAAATAGGAAAGCTACAGCAGCACACTACAGTCAAGACACCTAGCAGGCATAGAAGTAGTGACTGTAAAGGGCAACTATTGAAGACTTAGCAACAGAGTGCAAGCAAATGTGAAAGGAAAGCACACACACACACACACACACACACACACACACACACACATTAACAATAGTAGTAGTAGTAGTTGTCAGTGTACATACACAGTTAGTACAGGAAACTGGGGAAATGAATGGAGGAATGTTAATCTACAACACACCTGGAAATATGAGAGAGATACCAACCTTTACACTCACAGAACATTGTCCACAGCATAACAGCATGGTCCCTGCCCTTAACATCTGAAAGGGCTACGCCTATCTCACACACCTTTTTATAGCACTGTTCTGAAATCACAGTGAGAACTGCAATCAGTACACAACTGGCTGCATGCAATTAGCAAATGCTGGCTAACAATTGGTGCAGAGGCCATCACATGGGCATATGCAGATACCTACAAAGTATGCTGTACTCCATGTCCACGCATGCAATACTTTCATTGCACCCTGAGAAGGACGTGAGAGACAGACAGAGAGAGAGAGAGAGAGAGAGAGACAGAGAAAACTGCAATTAAGCAGACAGAAACGAATTGTTCAGCAACAGCAACCTGAAAGCTGACAACTGGGAAGTGGAGCAGCAGGACAGAGAACCAGACAGCAGCAGAAGCAGCTGTGACAAACACAGGTAATGTAAAGTAATACTATAAAGGTCTACATACTGTGAACCCTCCATATGTGTCATTGGTCTGTATCCATATGTATATGGAGATGTGTAAAGGGCAGGAGACATACAGCAACTATCAGTGAAGGCTGTACATACATTTGTATGTGGGAGCATGTATGTGCACATATCAATGTTGTTTGATTGTAGGTTGTAGTGCCATGTACACATTAGGTTACACAGCTATGTATGTTTAGCAGTATGTTAGTGTGTGTATACAGTATAGTAGACAAATATGTTGATATACCTGTCTAACATATGGATATGTATGTATGTCAACATATGTATGTGTATATATATATATATATATATATATATATATATATATATATATATATATATATATATATATATATATGATATGCATATATGTATACATACATAGAGAGAGAGATGTAGGAATACATAGACAGATGTCGATAGAATATTGTACCAACATATCTATGTAATGCACACATGCAGATATAGATATATGTAGATACATATACATAGACAGACTGATCTGACTACCTACAGGTATGATTGTATATGATGACCTGCAACACAGCCTGTCCCACCCCCTCTGTCACTCACACCCCCTCTGTGCCCCCCCTCCACATCTATGGCAATATATGTACATCAATATATATGTGTATATGTATACGGACATATATATATATATATATATATATATATATATATAGATATATCTATATACATATAGATATATCTATATACATATATATATATATATATATATATATAGAGAGAGAGAGAGAGAGATGTATATAAAGTCTGAGTGAGGCACATGTGTACAGATGTATTGCAACAGGTGCCTGGTGACAAAGGCATGGAGTGAACACCAGTGTCAAATCCGGAGTATCATACCACATTCCAGATCACCCACACCAGTAACCACCAGATATGTGATTGGCCGCCCACCACTGCATGTGTCAGGGGTGAGCAGGGTCAGAAATGTGTAGAATAGTGGCCCCAATGATAGTCACAGTGGCACACTATCCCTGGAATACCTGCACATGGTATGGGTCCGCAGACATGGTGAGTCAGGTATGGACATGTAGGTCGGTGTACCCCCCACACCACATAATGGATGCCATGGTATGGACCTCACATTACAGCAACAGATATGGAGAAGGACACAGTGACATGTACAACACTGTGACAACGCACTCAAACACATTACCAATGCACAGTGACTGACAACACCACAGAGTACACATATGCTACCCACATAGAGGTTACCACTCCCAGATTTACATATGGAGGTCACACCCATGACAGATGTCCAACAACCATAGTAACACCTCCCACCATCCACAACCTACATGTCTGCTGTGTGTCGTCCGTGCCACTGCAATAGTGTGCACATGTGGAGGTAAGAGTTCCTACTCACAGATAAGACACACCCTGCAATAAACCACACAGTGTTAAGAAGCGAGACTCCCCATGAGTACATGTCACACATACCCCTGCTGAATGTTAGTCAGATAGGTAATATGCCATATGAGTCACCCTGTGTAACTGTGTGACAGCAGCAGTTACCAGCACACCACATGTGTCACAATGGTCAGGGTAGCAGAACAGTACGCTGCTGTAGACACAGGGGCAATAGCATATTGTATAGTATTGTATTGTAATGTAATGTATTGTGTTGTATTGTATTGGTATGGTGAGGTGCCTCCTTCATGGAGTGGAACCACTGCTGCTGTGCACCAGTGTACAGGTACATATCCTGTAGTCAGGCTAGTGTTACATAGCACTCCTATATGTGTGTTTAGCTCCTGTCAGAGGTTATGTAGCATGCAACTGGGGATACCATCAGGTCCCATCCATGTTGTGTATTCTGCTGTCCTGCGGGTGTCTCTCACCTGGACATCTGTGATGACGGGGAGGTTACAGTCAGCTGGGATAACTATGCCTTATTACAGGGGAGAGGGCGGGGTGACACCTGCACTGAACCTGTCCGCCACAATGTTGTCGATATCTGTGGTGTCAGTGAAATATGTGTTGTGTACTACCTATGGGCATAGAGGATGGCTCCTGACCAGGTTGCTAACATAACTGAGGAAGGCCTCCTGGTCATCTGTAGTGTCACTCTTGAATTCCCTCTCAACGTTGCCCATGTAGTCAGTATGATGGGAAATAGATCCTTACCAGTGCTGCTCAGACATGCCCTCCCTTCAGTGAATGATGCTCTGTCTTGCAGTAGCTTCCATCTTCTGTAATACAATCTGTCTATGGCTGGGGTCCACCAGACAGGATGCTGCCCTTTGTGGAGAGTGTCTTGGTCAGATATGGGATTGCATGATCCATGCATTCTTGGAGATGTCTGTAGAAAGCAATTGTGTAGGGGTCACCATTGTGGGTTGTATCTGCCACTGGCCCAGTGGGCTGTAAGGATACCATATCACTGTTACAAAGTGTAAAGTTTGTATCTGTAATGTTATGCACTATAGTCATCTGTGCTGGTGGTGGAGGTGGGATATGTATATCCAGGGCAATCAGTGTGTGGTCAGCCCACAGTAGTTGCCGATGTAGGCCATACAGTACCTAGATACAAACCCCAGAGTGAGGAGGTGCTTCTGACCTGAATCGGTGTTCTGACTGCTGGTGTTTGGTAGTATGTCGTATGGCGTCTGCCAGGTACTGTTGCACAGTTGCTGGCCGAGCACTGATACCTGGCCATCTACATGTGTATCCACCAATAGACAGACAGATGCTACATATGTGAGATATGTTGTATCATAACAGTCGAGTAGCATGTGTAGTATGTGTGCCAAAGTCTGCTGACATATATTGCTGATACCAGGTTATTTTCTTTCCCAGGTACATGGCCCACCCACGGAACCCCACCTACTCCACAGCTGAGGATGAGGAGATACACCAGAGCCTGGTGCGGGACTATGCAATACTCTTTTCCCGCACCAGCCAGAATCAGCAGGAGAGGGCTGCACTGTGGCAAGACCTTGTCCGTCGGGTAAATGATATAGGCACGCATAATAGGACATATGAGCAGGTACGACATCACTGCAGTGATTTAATCAGACATGTCCGTCAGCGTGCGTCAGATATCCACAGGCAACAGGTCGCCACAGGTGGTGGGGTGGCTACACATCCCCACTCACCAGACTGGAGGGACTACTCCTGAGTGTAGTGGCTCCAGTCCACCAGCAACAACAACAGCAGCAGACATGCATCATGATGGAGGCTGGAGCCACACAGCAGCAAGACGGTGAACGAGCAGGTAATATGTCATATGTATAGTTGACTGTTGTGTACACTGGTAGTTAATGCATGTGTGAGGTGTGTCCTTGGTTTGTAGCTGTCACCATAGTATTTAATGTGCAAGTGTGATATCCTCAATATTAGCTGCCGACCTGTGAAAGGTGACTGTTGTACTCCTGACCTGTATCATACTCAGTAACAATGGCACAGTTGTGCCCACTGACATTAGTTTCTTCATGTCTGCAGGACCCTCTGGTATAACTGCAATGCAGCCTATCCATGCTGGTGAGTGTGTATTAACAATTCCTGTAATAGTGTTGATAGTAATAGTACTATTTGGCTCACTTAGTAGTGCTCTTTGTATGCATGTAGGTGTGTCTGTGTCTGTGTGTTGATATCACGCATACTGAGTACTGTACAATTGTGTGAAACTGTGTGCATGTGTGCATGTGTGCATGTGTGCATGTGTGCACCTGTGCATGTGTGCATGTGTGCATGTGTGCACCTGTGCATGTGTGCATGTGTGCATGTGTGCATGTGTGCACCTGTGCATGTGTGCATGTGTGCATGTGTGCATGTGTGCATGTGTGCATGTGTGCATGTGCATGTGTGCATGTGTGCATGTGTGCATGTGTGCACCTGTGCATGTGTGCACCTGTGCATGTGTGCATGTGTGCACCTGTGCACCTGTGCATGTGTGCATGTGTGCATGTGTGCATGTGTGCACCTGTGCATGTGCACCTGTGCATGTGTGCATGTGTGCATGTGTGCATGTGTGCATGTGTGCACCTGTGCACCTGTGCATGTGTGCATGTGTGCATGTGTGCATGTGTGCACCTGTGCATGTGTGCATGTGTGCACCTGTGCATGTGTGCATGTGTGCATGTGTGCATGTGTGCATGTGTGCATGTGTGCACCTGTGCATGTGTGCATGTGTGCACCTGTGCATGTGTGCATGTGTGCACCTGTGCACCTGTGCATGTGTGCATGTGTGCATGTGTGCATGTGTGCACCTGTGCATGTGTGCATGTGTGCATGTGTGCATGTGTGCACCTGTGCACCTGTGCATGTGTGCATGTGTGCATGTGTGCACCTGTGCATGTGTGCATGTGTGCATGTGTGCATGTGTGCATCGCTGGTAATGTGTAGACATTGTAAACTGTGTTTCCTGTTTCCCCACAGGTTCTGTTGCTGCTCTGGTGTCATGTAGCAGGGAACCTGAGTCAGGTGCCGTGGGTACTGATAATGATGACATTGGTGTAATGGCACAGGAAGGTATGCCAGGGTCCGCCATCGGTCAGCCAATTGACAGTACACAGCTGTCGACCCCATCAATGCGCACAGTTATCCTGCCAATACACCCTTGTCACCACTGTCCCTAGGTGATGGACAGCATACAGTGGGCATTGACCAGGGTAATGTGGTATCTGTGGCACATGCTTCCCCACACAGCAGCCATGGGCATGGCCCAGAGATGGTACCACACAGACAGATGTCCAGGGTTCTCGTGGGAGCATCCGTGGGCGTACTGCCCTGTCAGACGTGCCCACAGAGGTCTTACAACCTCGGCTATGTTTCGGACTGTCATGCAGGCACAGTCACGTATGGAACGGTACACCAGACAGGGTCTGAGGGAGCTGGCAGCATGTCGCACAGCCATGACTGACAGTATGCGTGACATTGCGGCTGCCATCCGTGATTTCACCGATGTCATAGACAGACGTTGTGGGGACATATTAGACCGGTTCCACAACTACATGTCCATGAGCCAGGGTGATGGTGGGCGGTTGAGGCGTCAACGTGGCTGTATGCCAGCAACAGCAGCAGCTGGCAGTCGGCGGATGACAACAGGGCCGCGGCCACCCTCGTAGTGCCAGCAGCAGCCCCAGCAATGCTGGGTCTGTGCTGTCATCAGACCGCCCCAGGAGACCACGTGCACGTGGCTCTGGCCAGGCCCGACAGGGATCTGTGTCCAGTCAACGAACACCTGCTTCTGATGACAGTACCCAGTCTGGGTTGGTACCGGATACGGTCCGTAGCACCTGCAAGGCACAGGTACCGTGTCCGTGGCCAGAGACACTGATCTGTATGACCTGGCAGGTACAGTCTGTGGCTGTCCACAAACACCAGTATATGGCAGCCATGAGGTGGAACTGTGTGCATCCATACACACATGCAAATTGACAACACCTAGGGCTACCGCATGCACACACTGCATCAACATTGCCCCACCTTCTACTGCTGTCCCTCACCAACACACATACACATACATGTCAATTGGTGGTATGGGTGGCTGACTCAGGCATACCAAGTTCACACCCTGTGCATATGATGAAACTGTGCCACCTCCTGCAATCTGTAACAACTGTGCAGGTACAGGTTAACATGTTGCTGATGCACAGGGTGACCACATAGATGTGTAGTAATAGTATCATGTTGTTAACAGTACTGTGTGCTGAATTAATTGTGGGTATATCACAGCATGCCTGATGCAGTAGTTGTGTGATTGTCATGTCCTGTTGTCTACACCCATGGTAAGTACCATAGTGTATCATCTGCACATGTTGGCATACTGGTGGTGATGATGTCAACAGAAGGCTACATACATAGGTAGCACAGGGGATAGGGTAATGAATGTAGTAATACACAATGATGGACATGTAAATTGCAAGTGGCATGTTGCCCACACTAGACTCTGCAATGCAGATGTTTGAGGATGTTGATATGTGTGCAGTACTACACGACTGGTAGAGGACACACAGGAGCACCCTAGCACTGCATGCTCACATCTCATACCATGCTAGACAGCCCCAACACACATAACTAACTGTCACAGGAGGGGTCCCCATATATGTCAGGGATACTGTGGTGGCAGGCCAGGGAGCATACATCCTACTAAGTATGGAACCACTGAGTGAAGGCTCAGTGTCTGTTATTTGACATGTGTATTACTGCAGGTATGAGCACATGGGTTTCTATCCAGTTATTGTACATCCTGACAGTACATGCATGTTCCGTACACTTGTGTGCACTGAGACTGGACCCTAGCCATCTGACCTGTGTATTTCCATGTACATGTGCATAGTGCCTGCATATTTGCAGTGTTACCTTATGGAACTGGTACAGCTTGTTTGTTGTACAATGGACTACATGGAGCCCTGTTCACTGTATCTTTGTTTGCATGCATGTTTGCTTGCAATTACCCTGGAATACCGATCACACCTGCAATGCATAGTTATAGAGCTTCTGTGGACTCCTAGTGCCATCTGCATAGCCTACTATATGTATGGCCATGTCCCACTTGACAGGTTGCCACTGTTTGACCTGTTCACATGTACATTGCCTGTGACACAGTGCATATGACCTGCCTGGCATGTGTCCACGTGAGCAGTCATATATGCTACTGCTAAGTAATCACAGGCACTACACCTTCACACATTCATCTTCTGTTGAACTACCTGCTTTGCTAGGGACAGCCTGCACCTGTCACCCCTGGCCTATCAGATATTGGCAAAGGCTCTTGCTACCCCCATAGTGCCTATGTTAGGCAGGGCTCAAATGACAAACCCACCTTCATAGGTATCACAAGGGATAAGACACTAAGAGCAATGCTACCCAACGCCAGATGTCTAAACCTCCAGATGCATGCACCCAAAACACTCTTTGGCATGGAAAACATCGATATCTGTGCAGTAACAGATGCCTGGTTCAGGGCTACTGAGAGCACACCAGCACTACCGGTGTAACCCGGTTGATTTCTTTGCTACAGTCACCAAGGCCATTGCCGGGGGAAGGTGGTTCACACAGCCTACCTGGACCTTGCAAACGCCTTCGCAACAATACCCCACTTGGGCATTCTAGGGAAGCTCACCAGCTTAAATATAAGCCCCTATGTCACTAGATGGATTGCACAGTGGCTCAAGAACAGAACCCACATGGTTAGCATTGCTGGAGCCATGCCAGACCCCATAACAGTTACAGGTTGTGTCCCAGAAGGCTCAGTCCTGGGACCCTCTTGTTTGGTACATATTTATTGGAGGTACAGGCCAACACGGATGAACTGTGGCTGTCCAAATATGCAGATGACTGCAAACTGGACACCATAATCGACTCCCCAGCTGACACAAGCATCTTCCAAAGGGGCATCATAGCAACAGACAACTTGTGCCAGAGCCATGGCCATCTGCTGAACAGTGTGTAGAAGGGGAATGTGCATCCTGTAGTCTGTTCACCTAGTTGCCAAAAGGGACATTGTCCTCACACACACTAACCCCCCTCAGCCAAAAACACACACTTGCCAATTGCAGGATTCAAACCCCTATCTGACTGTTATGACACGTGAGACGGACGCATTAGCAGAGCACGCTATTTGCATTACTGGGGGTTTTCTCTTCCCCTGCTATACTTATAGAGTGCTGACATCATCAGTGTTTAGAAAAGGGAATGGGCATCCTGTAGTCTGTTCACCTAGTTGCCAAAAGGGACATTTCCCTCACACACTAACCCCCCTCAGACAGACACACACACTTGCCATTCACAGGATTCAAACCCCTACCTAACTATGTTATGACACTTGAGACGGACGCATTAGCAGAGCGCGCTATTCGGATTACTGGGAGGTTTCTTTTCTCCTGATGTACTTATAGGGTGCTGACATCATCGGTGTTTAGAAAAGGGGATGGGCATCCTGTAGTCTGTTCACCTAGTTGCCAAAAGGGACATTTCCCTCACACACTAACCCCCCTCAGACAAACACACACACTTGCCATTCACAGGATTCAAACCCCTACCTAACTATGTTATGACACTTGAGACGGACGCATTAGCAGAGTGCGCTATTCGGATTACTGGGAGGTTTCCTTTCTCCTGCTGTACTTATAGGGTGCTGACATCATCGGTGTTTAGAAAAGGGAATGGGCATCCTGTAGTCTGTTCACCTAGTTGCCAAAAGGGACATTTCCCTCACACACTAACCCCCCTCAGACAAACACACACACTTGCCATTCACAGGATTCAAACCCCTACCTAACTATGTTATGACACTTGAGACGGACGCATTAGCAGAGCGCTATTCGGATTACTGGGAGGATTTCTTTCTCCTGCTGTACTTATAGGGTGCTGACATCATCGGTGTTTAGAAAGGGAATGGGCATCCTGTAGTCTGTTCACCTAGTTGCCAAAAGGGACATTTCCCTCACACACTAACCCCCCTCAGACAAACACACACACTTGCCATTCACAGGATTCAAACCCCTACCTAACTATGTTATGACACTTGAGATGGACGCATTAGCAGAGCATGCTATTCGGATTACTGGGAGGTTTCCTTTCTCCTGCTGTACTTATAGGGTGCTGACATCATCGGTGTTTAGAAAAGGGAATGGGCATCCTGTAGTCTGTTCACCTAGTTGCCAAGAGGGACATTTCCCTCACACACTAACCCCCCTCAGACAAACACACACACTTGCCATTCACAGGATTCAAACCCCTACCTAACTATGTTATGACACTTGAGACGGACGCATTAGCAGAGCGCGCTATTCGCATTACTGGGAGGTTTCTTTTCTCCTGCTATACTTATAGGGTGCTGACATCATCGGTGTTTAGAAAGGGAATGTGCATCCTGTAGTGTCTTATCCTATTTGCCAAAAGGGACATTTCCCTCACACACTAACCCCCCTTAGACAAACACACACACTTGCCATTCACAGGATTCAAACCCCTACCTAACTATGTTATGACACTTGAGACGGATGCATTAGCAGAGCGCGCTATTCGCATTACTGGGAGGTTTCTTTTCTCCTGCTATACTTATAGGGTGCTGACATCATCGGTGTTTAGAAAGGGAATGTGCATCCTGTAGTGTCTTTTCCTATTTGCCAAAAGGGACATTTCCCTCACACACACACCAACCCCACTCACACACTGAGCACTTGCAGGATTTGAAACCCCTACCTAACTATGTAATGACACTTGAGACGGACGCATTAGCAGAGCACGCTATTCGGATTACTGGGAAGTTTCTTTTCTCCTGTTGTACTTGTAGGGTGCTGACATCATCTGTGTTTGGAAAGGGGAATGTGCATCCTGTGGGGAGGCAGACACCAAGCACACTATGGCTAAGCTGTCATTCCCTAGGGCAAACAGCCTAGTGTTGACCTCTACACCATTATGTTTAATTGTCAAATGCACATTATTTGTTGCTGATAGACTGTTTGCATATCTTTATTGCCATAGCATTCCCTGTTGGTATGAACAACTTCTGCATCTGTGGAAAATGTTTGCATATGGGAGGGATCCACTATATCACGTATGTCTCTGTAGTCATTTAACTGTGTGCACTGGGCAGACTGCTGTAATGTGGTTGGTTCCTGGCATAACACATAACAATACCAGATATGTGTGTCCAACTGCTAAACCAAGATTTGGACTAAGTGTGTGAGCATGCCCAGTTCAGCCTTCCCATGGCATGTTGTCAAAGTGTGTGAGCATGCCCAGTGTGAGCATTCCATATGTTGGACTCTGCAGCCCACCACATTTGTGGATGTGTGTGAACTTCACAAACTATCACCCGTTTATGGTTGTGGGTTGTGTGTCATGTTGTGTAGTTACTGTACAACTGCTTTGTGTGTGAACACAACAGGATTATACTGTGCCTGCAGTGTTTGCATGGGATACTTTGCATACAGTTGTCAACATCCTTTCACACTGACCTAACACTGTAGTACTGTATAGTGTACTGGTAGTACTTTGACTGTGGTGGACAGTATCCTGGGCTTTACTGCTATCACTGCTTTACATTTCGATAGTGGGCACAACAGCCTGGTTGGGGCCAGTTGTGTACATCTGACCATGTTGCATTCTGTTCAGATATGAACTACTTACACCAGGCTTGTCCGACATTGTTAGTGTATTCCACAACATAGGTGTACAATTGCAAACACTAGCGATGTGCCCTAGTCCATGTCTAATGCAAGTTGGAGAGTGTGTTTGTCCTTCAACACACATTGTAAGAGGAGTTTGCCATGACATATGTCATGGTTAGTATACTGTGCCTCTGTCTACCTGTGACATGACAGTGATACCCAGGATAAACCTACCATCTCCCGTCCACCCATCAGGATTCCTATTGAGGAAGATTGATAAGTGACTCTATGGGTAGCCTGTGCTGAGGGTTCACTCATGGGTGGGAGTGGCTTCTGTGTTATGGATCACACAGTACAGCTTGTCCTATGTAAGTCAGTGCTGGGGTTCAGGTCTGTCATGTGCATAGCTCACTGCCATTCAGATTGTACTAGGTGCAGCATGTTTATTGATGCCAGCAACACAGGCAACACATGGCATCTGTGTAGGCTGTTTGATACTCCTGATGAGGTACTGTTGGGGACTTTACAGTTGATGGAGGTGTCTGCTGAGGTACATCCCACAGGGGCTATTGTAGTCGATTGTACCACTGATGCAGGATGACTGCAGAGCCACAATGACCTCCCTTATGTAGATCTGACAGCCTTCATGATTAGGTGGGTATATGGTATGTTTCTGTAAACACTACAGCACATGTTTGTCCAATGCAGGATATCTATCACCCTGTGTCCCCAGGTCTCTCATTACATGTTAACTACATAATGGGTTAACACCTATGTGGTAATTGGTGGGCACGTACTGTATATCCACGGGGGTTGACTATACACGTTTCTGCACTTAGCTTGCTGACATAGCTATGGCACCAGTTGTCTGTTTCTATGTGGCCCTTTTGTGGGATGCATGTGTCAGCTGGTGGATCATATGTGGTGGGCAGTTTGTAGTCCTCTGCAAACATGTTAGGACACAGTCCTTCCATGTTTGCCTGTACCTATGGGACATATATACCACGAGGGAGATACCAGGACAAAGCCTTGTGGGATGCCAGTTATATCTGGTTTGTAGTCTGACATGGCTGAAGCATGTCTGACCATGTCTGTTCTGTCCTTGGTCTGGTTTGCAACCCTCTACTGACATGTGGGTTTATATTTACGCTGGTGAGCCTATCTATACTGAACATGTAGGGTATTGTATAGAAGCCTTTGCAAGGTCCAGATACACTGTGTGGAGCACATTGCCCTCATCAATGACCTTAATGACTGTTTCAATTGAGTCAAACATGGTTAGGGGCAGGATCTGCACTTGAGAAGGCCACACTGGGTTGGGTCCGGTGTCAGTAGGTCCCGACATCCTTATGTCTGTGGTACATGCTGATCCTTTCCATAGCTGTGCAATCTGGGCTTCTCAGGATTCTGGGGTAGTACTGTTCAGTATCCATTCAGGCAACACCTTTGTTGAGAAGGACCACTGTTGTTGTACACTGCTCTTTGGGTACATATTCTGTGGTAAGGCTGACATTGAGCAGTAGTGTGGTTTGGCATTCCATTCATCTTAGACTCCATGTTGCACTAAGCCCAGGACACCATCTCATACCATTGCTGCTGTGTGTTTTGCTTTGGAGATGTTGTCTGTTACCTCAGCATCTGCAATGTCATGGGCCAGCAGTCTGCTGGGATAGAGATTCTGCATTCCGGGGGGGGGTTGCACTGCACCTGTCAGGATGTATGTTGGCAATATGTGTGTGTGTTTGTGGTATTTGTGTGATTCAGGGCATATCTGTGAATTCCCAACATGGCTCCTACCATCAGTTGTGTAAGCCTTGGGATTATCCTTAGTGTCCTGTACAATTTGTATCTACATAGGTTCATAGGTTCATACTAGGCTATCCACCCTGGGCATTTGTTAGCCTAGCCAGAGTGTGTGTGGCTTTTGAGACCCCTTGCTATGTGGATATTATGGCCATTTATGATTTGCTTTGCTGTGCCTCTGTCTGGACATGACACAGTGAAGACCCCACTGTAACTCTACAATCATCCATCCACTTGGCAAGATTCCTGTTGAACAGTGTCAGTGAGGGGCTCTGCCTAACATGGAGTGGGATTCTGGTCCAGGGTGTGGGGAGCCTCTGGATTATGTATCTGTCCCACCGGCACATCCTATTTCATTATTTGTTGAGGTTGACATCTCTCACTCGCAGCTCCAATGGATATGTGTTGTCTGGGGTGGAGCATGTCCATTACTCCTGTGTTGGGCATGGCCTCCTACAACAGGCATGCAATGCCTCTGTGTGGGCAGTCTGTGACTGGAGTCAGCTGGGGTGTCTACAGCCAGGCAGCATATGACATATATGTGTGACACTTTATCCTCTTGGTGAGGTACCTTTGAGGTCTTTCTAACTGCTGCAGGTGTCAGGTAAGGTAGATCCCATATGAGGCATTGTACTGGATTATGGGTGTGATTGGGGTAAAGTATAGGGGAACAGTGACCTCTGTTGCCGTAGATGTGACTCCTTTCCTGATACGGTGTCACATGTAGACAGTCTTCCTAGCCACATTGGCAATGTGGGTGTCACATAACAGGTTACTGTTCACATGTGTCCCTAGGTCCCTGGTTACTCCTTCCATACATAATGGTTTACCACCTATGTGGTAATTCGTGGTACCTTGTTTGGTATTTGGTGGGACATTCATACTGTCCAGTGTCTTCAGGACGGTTGGGGGTTATGGTGTGTGAGAGTGCGGTCTGTAGCATGCTACAGACTGCACAGCAGTCTTGCCTACAGTTAGTTGCACATGGGTGAACTCCACTGCCTTGTGCATTGTCAGTTACCTGGACGTATGGGTGTCTGTGCTGCCTATGGGTACTCACCTCCTTTTATGTAGTGTTCCAGGTTTTGGGGCCATGACACATGGTACGTGGTATAACCTGGTAGTGCTGGTGTGCTGTCAGGAGCCTTGCAGCAGGTTTCTGTCACTGCACAGACATCGATGTTCTCTATTCTGGGGATGGCCTCGGGAGCATGCATATTGGGGTGTACACATCTGGCATTGGTCAGCATTTCCCTTATGTTTCTTCCCACTTATGTTTTCTCGGGTGGTGGGTCAGTCTTTTCAGCCTTGCCTACAAAAGGCTGTATGGAGGTGGCAAAGGCCTTATCCAATATTCAGACGCCCAGGGTAACAGGTGCAGGCCATCCCAAGGGCAGCTGCATGGCTTGTCAAGCATGACATCCCAAGCAGACAGACATTGGATCCCCTTGGAATGACACCAGTAAGTGTGCTACTTGCTATGACTGATCATTCCGTGTTTGTACTGTGGCATTATTCTTGGTAAGGGTAGGTTGCTGCGAACGGTGAGTGTCATACCGGCCTGGACTACATAATCGGATAGCTCATCTGTGTCTCTTTACATGTAGTCTAGGGCAGTACATCTCAGGTCATTCACACCAGCATGGACTATGACTGCATCATATTTCTATTTGCTTTGGAGTGACCTACATATTTCTGTTATGTGGCATATTGTGGCAGCCTACAGGCAGCTTACTGTACCCTTTCCCTTGTTCAGTCTGGTGTGCGGGACAGCAGTGTGTCTGACTATGGAGTCACCTATTACAACTGTATCAGGCATGTTGTTTCTCCTTCTGGCCTGTGACTGTTTGGCACACCAGCTTTGTGTGCTATGTGTTGCATGTGCTATGTTTGGAGGCTGTTTCATTGGGTGTCTGCTTTAGTGGCCTCTGTTGGTGTGCTGTGTTTGTGATTTCTGCCTCCGGGAATGTATTTCTGTGTTTATGTGTTTGGTTTGCAGTTGTGATAGGTCTATGTGGGTATGTGTTTGTGGTGTGTGTGGTTACCTTCTCCTACTGACTTGTTTTGGGTGTACTGAGTTGGGGGAGCTCTGCCTCCGGTTTGGATGGATGGTTGCATCTCTCACATATATTTGTATTTCTTGGGTGGAGTTGGGGGTTGTCTGTGTACTTGGGGCAGGTGTAACATTGCCTCAGGATTCACAGATTCCACTTGTTGTGGCTGGCCTTAGTGGATTGCATGTGTGGACAGATTATATTGCCATACTACTGATCAGTAATTACTTCATTGTTCATGTTTGCTCTATCATGTAGTAGCTTCCTCATTCTCTTGCATGTTTTGGTTATGGCTGGTGTCCACCATGCCAGATTTAGGCACTGTGTCTTGTTTTAATTTGGGACTGCATAATCCATGCATTCCTGGCAGTGTTCATGGAATGGCTGTATTACAGGTTCTGAGGTGTGGCCCATATTTTGCACCTGCATGAGACCTTTAATGGATTCCACATCAGTTTGGAGGTGTGCAAATATTGCTTGGCACATGTTTTCCACTGTGGTTTTCCGGCCAGGGACTGTGGTCAGGATTTGTATATCCAGTGTGATTACTATATGGTCTGGTTTTACCAGTGAGCAATACACTTCTCATCTTGACATGCCGCACCCATGTTGCTGATTATCACATCCAGTATGCTTACCCTCTTGTGGGGTGGTACGTTGTTCCTGGGCCTTTTGGTTTGTGGATTCGATGAACTTTTGTCCTACACTGTTGCAGCTGGTATAATGCTCCCAGTCTATGTGTCTGGGTATTTGCAGTCGCCCAATATAATGTGGTTTGGAGGACTTGATATATTCATGTATTCCAGCATGGGCGGATGCAGTTCCTGGTGTTGGGCCAGTAGTCTGTAGCAGGCTATACACTGGGGGCAGATTTAGCCACTGTTACTTGAGCATGGCTAGTCCATGCTGCTTTTGTGGTGGTACCAACATGGGGTGTGGTTATCCTTGACAATTCTTGCTAGTCACCCTCCTTTTGTAGCTTGTTCCAAGTTTTGAGGATGTACAGCACAGTATGAGGTGTAACCTGGTAGTGTTAGGGTGCTGTTGTGAGCCTTGCCTCAGATTTCTGTTACAGCACAGTTATCAACATTCTCCATACTGGGTGGGCTTAGACTGCATGCATCTTGCTGTTTGAACTTATCCCTTATCTTATTCTTATCCCTTCTGGTACCTATGGAGATAGGTTTGTGTTTTGAGCCTTACCTATTCAGGGCACACTGTGCGTGACAACAGCCTTTGCCAGTATCCATACGGCCTGCACTGATAGGTGCACGCCAGTCCTAGCAGGTGGTGCATCATGTCATGCTCAGCATGTCATCCCAGACTGGCACACATTGGGTCCCCTTTGCCTAACTGCAATACTTCAGTCAATTGTTGCACTTCATCATCTCGTTGTCATGTTGTGGCATGCTGCTTGTTGAGGGTAGGATGTTGGTCGGGGTCCTCAGGTGTGCATATGGTACTTGGTGTTACATTACTTAACACATAGCATTCATGCCTCAGGTGGTGCTGCAGGGCTGCCTCTGTCGGATGCACATATTACACTTCCCTGTACATGTTTGTGAGCAGGTTGTGTCACGTTAGGCATCCCTGTTACTATATGAGTGAGTCAGAGGGTTATCATTCCCAAGGTTCCTACTGAGCCAATGTATGTGCTATGCATTGCCTCTTTGCCAAGGCCAGGGCATACTGGGCACGCCTCCTTCTGCCTACTGGGGCAGGCTCAGGTTGTTCCTCCTCCGAGTCACGCTGTGCCTGTGGTGGCCTTGGCGATGGTGGGGGGCTGTTTGGCCCAGCCCTATGCTGGTCCTGCTGCAGCTGTTTTCGCAAGATCATATTATGTAGCATAGCACATACCATGACAATTTGGGTACATGTAGTTGGTGTGTACTGCAAGGCTCCACCAGATGTGTCCAGACACCGGAACCGTGACTTGAGCAGCCCAAACACACGCTCTATTACATTACGTGTTTGTGCGTGTGCCTCATTATGGCATTCCTGTTCAGGTGTGTGTGTGTTTCTGATGGGTGTCATCAGCCACGGCTCCAGTGCATATCCTGCATCCCCCACTAGGTGGGGATGTCCCCATTGGCAAATGTCTGGTACAGCTGCGTCAAATGCCAGATGTGGGAATCGTGGTAGCTCCCAGGACAGCCAGCACACACATTCATTATTATGCCCTGGGCATCACACACGACCTGGCAGTTGATGGAGGGGAAGCCCTTGTGGTTGATGTATGCCCTACCCCGCTCACCGGCTGGTGCTTTGATGCATATGTGCGTGCAGTCTATTGCACCCACTACCTCAGGGTATTCCGCTATTTGCTGGAAGAGACGATGTTGCTGGCCAATACCTCAGGGGCATTGGGGAAGTATACATGATCACCGACATGTGCTGACATGGCATCCAGGAACTGGTGCAGTACCCTGGAAGCTGATGCCTGTGATATCCCCATCATATCGCCAGTTGGTCTCTGGAAGGTACCTGTTGCTAGTATTCTTAGGCCAACACATACCTTGGTTTCCACTGGGATGGGTTCCCCTCTGTTGGTTCTGTGTGTGAGGCGTGGCCTGCACAGCTCCACTATTTGCTGCAGGAGGTCTCTGTCCACTCTATAGCGCTCTACTATCTCCAGCTCATGTAACCCGTGGTAGGTGACCCTGGGCCTGTACACTCTTCTCCGTCTCCTCACTGCGGGTTGTCTGGCACCATCTGCATTGTCACCACCCTCAGCAAGTCGCCTATGTCTCATTATGACAGCTATGGCAGCCCCTAACATTTCTGCTCTGAGTTCAGCTTTTCAGTTTTCACTTCTGATAACTTAACTCCTGTCTTGCAGTGTCTCTTGAGAGAAACATTCTGCTCTGCTGTTTGCAGAGTTTTAAGTGCTGGGCTGGCCTAGTATTCTGCCTGTGTAATTGCCTGCATCTAATTGTTTTCACCTGCTAGCTCCAGCAGTATTCCCTGCTAACTTCCTAGTACATCTGTTGCTTCCTTTTTCCTTTCTGTTTCCTCAGGGTGGAGCCGTGTGCAAACCAGCAGAAACACGCTCACAGTGGCTTACACGCTCGCACACATACTTACACAGTTTTGGATCTGCTTATTCGGATTAAAACGCGTGCACGCCCGCAAACGGTGTTAAACATCTCCCAACACGCTCCCACATGCTCAGTCTGCCTTACACGCGCACACACTGTCTTACACGCGCGCACACCACCTTACTCGCTTTTGTGGCGCTTTGCGCATACACGTCCAGCAAGAAACTTTGGTGTAGGCAACAGTGTACACCTTCCATTTCTTGACTTTCTCATGTTTACTTAGTGGCACACCTCTTTCCTTGATATCTGTCTGACATCTGTCATGTAACTCTACCTCCAATGAACTCCATCTCTTTCTACCATTCCCCTGTGATGTCACCTATCTCCTACTCTGTTCCTCCCCCGTATGTAACTCTTACACTACTCAGAATGTGCTCATTTGCTATGTGACAGTGGAATTCAGTATCCTTACACTCATTTGCATCAGATTGCCTACTAATGCTTAGTTACATCTCTTAGACTCAGCTTCCCCCCTTAGCAACCACTACACGGTGGCCATGTTGGTTTTCCTCTGCTGGTCCCCCCATTGACATTCCATGTATTGCATAAAACCTACATTTGTAGGTTTACAACCTTCGTTTTAATGTTCTATGCAGCGCAGCCCATTTGCGCGGGGCTGCGCTGGGTTTACACATCGGCAATTGCCAAAAAAATATATATATATTTTTCATATATTTGCATGGGGTTACCTTGCCAATGGCCACATATTTGGCCATTGGCATGCTGCCTATAACATATGCACCCTTTATTTGGAGCTGACATGGCTCCATTGCCGTGTTTGCAGAAACGTACTCAGTTGTCAACTGAGTACATTTCTGCAGCTAACACGGCTCTTACACGGGCTGTTCTTGGCTTCCTGGATCGCTAATCAGCCTCATTTGCATGCTATTCGGCTGCAAGTGAGGTGATTAGCTTATCCACGCCCACTCCATGTAAGAGCCGTTTTAGCTTGACTCTTACACGGACTTTGGGCTGTTCCTGGATCGCGAAGGCTGCATGGAGTCTTACACTACTCTTAGACTCCGTGCAAGCCTTCGTGAATCCGGCCCGATATGTCTTGTCTTTTTAAGATGAATCATTCTTAATTGAATTTTTATTGATGTATTAATGACAGTTTTTATTGGATGTTTAAGATTTAAACACTCTGTGTTTGGTAAATTAATTATTTCTGATGAAGTCTGTGTGACAAAAAGAAAATTAAAGTTTTTTTACGCTGAAAATTCTTTTGTTCTCTCCAGTGCTTCAAGTTTTGGTTTTGTTTTTATAGTTGTATTTTAGTTGCAAAATACCTCAATTTTTTTTTCCTTTTGTTTCTTTGAAAATTAGTCTCAAGGTACAGAAACTATATAGACAAAATATTTAATATCAATGAAAGAACATCTCTCTAAAACCATGCTGACATATGAAGGGCTAAACGGCCTTAGCACTGAAGAAACGGACTTAGCACTGAAGGAAAGGTGAATGATGATAAATATAAATAAACAGTAATACTAATTAAGTTCATAGGTAGTTACTAGACTTGTAGTCCAGGGGGCCATAAAGGAGCATGACCCAGATTTATAGTTGCCATCAGGCACTGTCTGGTTAAGTGATGTGCTTAAGGTCAAACAGTAGGCAAATGAAGGCTGAGGGAATCAAACCCTGTGCTACAAGGTCTACAGCTCACAGCTATAACACTCTGCATCAACTGCCAGAATAGTAAATAAATAACTAATGATAATAGTCATTATAATAGTAAAAACACATTAAAAAAAAACAAAGCATAATACAAAACATTTAAGGGAGACGTAAAATGATCAGATAGAAAAACATAACTCATTTGTTATAACTTTTAAACAGCAGATGTTTTTGTTTTATGTTTGAAGATTGTAAAATCATTGTTCTTAAAATGTTTTGTACAAATATGAAGCTTTTCTCCCTGGGCCTTTACTGAAAGTGGGCTTCTACCCAGTCATCTCTCCCAGTAATCAAATTTCAATAAATAAAGAACATAAATAATCAAGTCATTTTGCAACAAAGAGACAAATTGTGAAAGCATGTTGCACCAGCCAGAATACATAGATTCTAGACAGGAAGATAAATGGAGGAAAGAGCCTCTGCAACTTCAAGTAAAAAGAAGTCCCCAGGCATTATCTGTGAATTATAAGCTACATGAACTAAGAATATTTCTAAAGGCCCAGGAGTTGACGCTTGCTTAGGAGGGTGAGGTAATATGATAGAGAAGACAAATGATAAGAAACTAAGAAAAGAAGCACATGTAGCTAGTTGTTAAGAAACTACTATCAGAAAAATCTAAGAAATGAAAGCTGGATTAAGAGAAACTATTACTTGTCTTTCTGTTTCAAGAGAACACTGCTGGCATTATTATTGGATGAGAGGCACATTGTGCTATTCATTTTATCTGCAGGCCAAGTAACGTCATAAAAGCAAAAAGAGTCACTTTGGCCACTATGAGTCACAATGAGGTTTGAGAATGAAAAATGAATTAAGGAAATGAGTTATCAAAGAAGGAATATATTACTTTAAAAATGCAGAGTTTGTGATGAATGTTGAAGGCTTCTGCAGAAAGAAAATCCTTTAAGACACACTTCATCAATATTTTTACCTATCCATGTACATACATGCATGGCACAAAGACACATGCATGCACACATATATCTGTAAATGTTAAACATCCACACACAATAAACATGTATGTATATTTATTGTATATGTATGTATACATGCACATATTTGTATATATTAAATATATACTTGCATAGGCATGTATAGATAGATACTTGCATACATATGTGTGTATGTGTATATATATATATATATATATATATATATATATATATATATATATATATATATATATATATATATATATATGTGCGCATACATTTTTTTCAGAAACACACACACATGCCTACACACATATATCTGTAAATGCTAAACATACACACGTGCATGTGTGTCTGTGTATATGTGTGTGTGTGTATATATATATATATATATATATATATATATATATATATATACATATATATATATATATATATATATATATATATATATATATATATATACACACACACACACACACACACACACACACACACACACACACACACACACACACACACACACACACATATATTAAGAAGTACTGGAGTGTAATGTGACCTGATTCTGGTTCACATAGCTGCACCATTCAGTTTCACATAGGTATGGGGATTCTACTTGGTTGTGTGAAGGAAGCGTTAACAAGATAAACTTTTAGGAGCTTAAAGTTAAATAATTTTAAATGCTGGACTTGAAGTAGTCTGTAGCATATTTTTCTCCTAGCAAATGTGCCTCTAAGAATGCAGCTACAAATTGTGGTCACTGCATTTACTATAACCAGGCACTGACTGCAGCAATTTTGGCCCTGATTGAGGACCTTGTTTTCTTTCCCTACAGTCCCTGCTGCTAAAGTGTGATCACTGCTATAAACTAGGTGGCTAATGTTAACATTTGGAGGGGTTTAAATTCAGCTTGTAGGCATCCACCTTCTTATTAATATGTAAGGATCTGTCAGAGTATGCAGAATTGTGGTGGTTTTTCATTACCTTGCCCTGTTTTTTTATCTTAAGAAAAAGAGTTATTGTTTACTTTTTATTCTCAGGGTAATATGCCTGGAATGAAGCAACAGAAATGTTTTGAATGAGACTGCATGGTTCAATTGATTCAAGAACTTGCAAGATGTTTTACACTCGGGTCTAGCAGCTGGAGCTGCAAATGTATGTATATTTAATTTGGCCTAATGGATAAGGCATTGGCCTCCTAAGCCAGGGATTGTGGATTTGTGTCCCACTTGGGGTAATATAATCTCCAATGAAGTTCCTCACCAGAAGAATCCAGGGCCTCAAGCATCTACCCTCACAGATAGGCTAAAGGCACTGTCCCTCTACTCAGTCTCCTACAGACTCCTCAGAGGTGACCTCTGACTAGTATACAAAGCAATCTCAGACCCCACTTTGATTGGACTGCTGCATATCCACAAGTCAAGCTTTATTCAAGTAACTCGCATGCACAACTTCAACCTGGTCTGTGACATCAATAGGACCTGTTGGCAAGACAGATCTGTGTCTCAGAGACTCCCCCCATCTGTGGAAAAGACTACCGCTGCTCCATGTCAAGCAGAGTACCTCATTAACGCTTTTTAAGCACAACCTGGATAACTGCATGGGGAACAGAAAATACACCCCTGGTATTCCAATTGTGTCCCTGCTGGACAGGCATCGGGTGCTGACTTGTCGGAACATGGGCTAAATGCTTGGCTAGGCTTGTAAGGGCCTCAGGGCCAATAGCCTAGTAACTTCTTATGATCCTATGTGTGCACACTGGAAAACTACATTAAAAGGTTGATTTGTGTCACAGCAGAAAATGTTAACCACTATGCTGCAGTTGTGGAAAAAGAAAAAGCTTCCATGATATTCCTGGCTGTTTGATAAGCCAGAGCACCCTTCAAAAGAGGTATCATGACAGGAATTTTAGAGCTTAGTAAGTCATGCTTCAATAATACAGTTGTAACCTAAATCATCTTTTCACAACATTGCATCTGATGATAGATTACCAAACCCCAAGCACTGGTCAGCTTTGGCCATCAAGGGTAACACCTGAACCTAACAGAAGAGCTGACGAGACAAATAGGTATCTATTATAATACCAGCCTTCATCCCAGGAAGTCTTTAAACTATCTTGTTTAGTGCTACAGATGTACTGATTTTGGGACTTGTGAGCAGAAAAGCACATTCCTTTATACCAGAAGTGCAATGCATATCTTACACTTTTACCTATACCATATACAACTATTATGACTATGCAGTCCCCTAACTTTTCTTTCTCCATGTTTGCTTCTTCCCTATCCATACTCCACACTTTACTAATGAACACATATGTTTCTATTGCCTACTTTCCCTCTCCTGTAATTCCCCTCCTCTTTCAACCCTGTGCTATAAGATATGTATACTAAGTGCATTACATTAAACAAAAATTATTTAACTCTCAAACAGAATCATACTGAGCTGAATCATATAATTGTAAAGATCACTTTTCTGGTGTATATAGTCTCCTTAGTAATATCGAATGTATGTAATTAATGTGCAAGTATTTTTCATCTAATATACGTAAAAATGATGTGCTGTCGATTATTGTATATGCTTTCCTGTACGTGAAAATATTTGTTGCTGTTCTGTAATACGCTCATGTAAGGTAATGTAATATGCTAATTTTCTCTGATGCTTTCCTCCCTGGTCTTCCACTGAAAATAGGCACCCACCCAATTGGACTTCCCCAGTAGACAAATGTCAAACAAATAAACGTGTCAAACAAATGGCAACAGGTATTGTGTACAGAGCCAAAACGTCTGCCATACCTGTTTAGAGACATACCTCTCAGCTACCCTGATTTTTGCAGAATGTCCAGATTTTTGTTCATACTTGTGGTCTTTTTCTTATAAAATTTGTGGTTTTCTGGAAAATATTTGAGGATTAAAGTCAATAAATTATTAAAAGACATTTGAGTTTCAGACTTCATTTCTTTCAGAAAATGCATGTTAATGCAAAATATATAATTCTAGCAACTTTCTAAGTTTATATGAGCAGAAATTAAAATCTGTCCCTGATTCCCCCCCCTCCCTCCACATTATTTCTGTCTTTGTCCAGATTTCCTACACTAAAAGGTTCAGAGGCATGTTTAGGGGGTCAGAGTTGTTCCTGTACTTTTTCAAATACCGTATTGTTCAATGGGAAATGCATGATTATTAGAGCTTGTGGAACACTGTAATGACTCAAATGAAAAAGTGTGGGGATTTGAGCCACCTTAGGCTCTAGATATGTGGTACTACTATCAAAGGTAGTACAAAAGGTCTTATTTAGAATACCTCTGCTAACTCAGTGACAGATTTGTCACTACTAATCGGTTAGGACACCTACTTCCTCATCTAAATTATGATGCCTTGAAGAAGAGTACAGGATCACTCCATGTGGGCTTGCTCATGGTTTGCCTTTACTGTTCTTTTGTTTGTTTTAGTCTTACTATGTATACTTTTATGATGCAGTCCCAGTTTTCTTTTGAAATGAGGAACTAGAATATCAACAAAGCATTTCTTCTTTTCTAATATTAAATGCTATTCATTTGCTAAATGTGTAAAATCCATGAAGCTCAACTGCGTCTTTTTCTGGGGAAACTAGGGAAGACATGCGTGTTTGTGTGTTCCAAGAGGCTGGACACAGAGGTACAAAGTGAAGGAATCAAACGAAGGGATACAAGGCAACACTGTTCAAATACAAAAAGCCTTAACAATTTCCCAGACCATTACTTAAATCCTTAATAACTGCTATAGACCACAATATTTTGTTTATAATACTTACAAACTCTTATCAAGATTCATGTCTATAAATTTACAGTACTTTGATCTGTTTATGTTTTGTTGTACCAAACGCATATTTCATTGTTTCTATATTTTGACTGTATGGTGTTTATCCTTGGGCTTTTTTCCTCGGAAATGTACAAAAAATGGCATTCTCCCAGCTGGACATTCCTTTTTAAAATATGTAATAATTAAATAAGTACGAACTTGAACACCTTCAGGAATGCATGGATTATGCAATCCCAAATAAAACCAAGACCCAATACTACAAAGGCAGAAGTCCTGTCTGGTGGACCCCAGCCATAAACAAACTATACGATAGAAGGAGGAAGCTACTACCTGATAGAGCAAAATCCCAAAAAGGGAAGGCATCTCTGATCAGTATTAGCAAAAAACTACGGGCACTCATAAAATCGTCTAAGGCCAGCTTTGAGAGAAAAATTGCACAGGACACTAAGGATAATCACAAGGCTTTCTTTAGTTGTGTTAGGAACCTGGGTGGGAATTCCCAGATATGCTCAGAATTAGTCCAAAATGACAAAAAATACACCGAACCCACAGACATTGCCAACATCCTAGCTGACAGGTTCAGCACAAACTCCACCCCCCTCCCCACCAAAAGGGCAAATATCTATACCAGCAGAGTGCTGCCCCCTGACATCTCAGATGCTCAGATAAGAGCCGCCCTCTCCAAAGCAAAAAACACAGCATCAATGGGACCAGACGGTGTCCCGGGCTGCATCCTACATTAACTCCAAGAAGAGCTAAACCCAAACATAAAACTACTGTTCAATCTCAGCCTTACTACAGGATATGTACCCAAAGAGTGGCGTACAGCAACAGTGGTCCCTCTCCACAAAGGTGGTGCCTCAACGGACCCTGGAAACTATCGCCCCATTAGCCTGACTAGCTTCATCTGCAAAGCTATGGAAAGGATCATCATGGACCTCATAAATAAAGATATTGGGGACCTACAGACACTGGATCCTACCCAGTTCGGCTTTGTTAAGGGCAGATCCTGCCTCTTAAACCTGGTTGACTTCTTTGATACCATCACCAAGGCCATTGACAAAGGGAAGGTGGTCCACACAGCCAACCTGGACCTCGCAAAAGCCTTTGCTACAATACCCCACTCGGGCATTATAGATAAGCTCACCAGCTTAAATATAAACCCCTATGTCACTAGATAGGTTGCAAACTGGCTCAAGGACAGAACCCACATGGTTAGAATTGCTGGAGCCATGTCAGACTCCAAACCAGTTACAAGTGGCATTCCACAAGGCTCAGTCCTGGGACCTCTCTTGTTTGGTATATATTTCTCTGAGGTACAGGCCAACACGGAAGGACTGTGGCTGACCAAGTTCACAGATGACTGCAAACTGGGTGCCATAATTGACTCTCCAGCCGACACAAGCATCCTCCAAAAGGGCCTCATAGAAACAGACAACTGGTGCCAGAGCCATGGCCTCAAGCTAAATGCCAAAAAGTGTATAGTCATCCCCTTTGGCAAAAACAAAGTGCCCACAAATTACCACATAGGTGGTAATCCATTAAGTACAGAAGAAGTAATTAGGGACCTGGGGACCCAAGTTGATAGCAATCTCTCATTTGACAACCACGTGGCCAAAGTGGTTAGAAAAACATTTTATATAGCCCACCTAATCATGAAGGGATTCACATCTAGATCAGGGAGGTCATCGTGCCTCTTTACTCATCCCTCATCAGGCCCATAATCGAGTACAATGCCCCTTTTGGGATGTACCTTACCAAACACCTGCAGCAACTGGAAAGACCCCAAAAGTACCTCACCAAGAGGATCAAGGGACTCAAACAGATGCCATATGCTGCCCTGTTAAAGAAACTCCAGCTCTACTCAGTGGCATACTGCCTGCTCAGAGGCGATCTGTGCCTGACGTATAAAGCCATGTCCAACCCGGAATTAAGGGACATGCTGCACCTCAAAAAATCCAAATCCCATCGAGCTACATGCTCGAGAGACTTGAACCTCAGCTCTGAAATAAATAGGACATGCTGGAGGGACAGATTCATAACCCAGAGGCTCCCTTCACTCTGGAATAAAATCCCAGTCCAGGTTAGGCAGAGTCCCTCATTGACTCTCTTCAAGAGGAATCTTGATGAGTGGATGGGAGATCATAGGTTTACCCCAGGTATCACTTCTGTGTCACTGTTAGACAGAGGCACAGTATACTAACCTCGAAAAAGGGAATAGCAAAATTAATTTAAAATGGGTGTCGAAAGCCAAACATACTCTGGCTAGGCTTATAAGTGCCCTAGGGCAGATAGCCTAGTATGAACCTATGAACCTATGAACCAAACAAACAAGCAAGCAAACAAACAAACAATTGAAAAATAACTGCTTAGATGTTTTGTATTAATTAAATAAATAAATAAGAAACCTGTCACATTTTGCCTTAAATCCTCACGTCGGACCAGTGATGAAGCTCTATAGAGCCGAGAGAAGGCCAGATTCTAGTGACCTGTACTACTCAGAGGTACATAACTAATGGAGCTCAGAGGAATCTACACCATGACATTAGACAGAGAGGGTGATCCCCCTCTCCCTACAGACAGAAAGAGGCTGTTCCCCGAATCAGGCAGTTGTGTGCTGTTTCTAGTTTAATTGAGGTGTTGTTTCTCCATTTGGGGTGTGAGGTTCTGTTCTACTGGCATGTTATGAAGTGCATTTGCCATTGAAAGACAGACTGCTGCTTGCAGGAGGATTGGGGTAGTTGAATATTCCTCTCTGGGGCAGAGAGTAACATTATTCCTCCCTGGGGCAGAGAGTAACATTATTCCTCCTGGCAGAGAATTAAGTGAGGTTCATCTGGGCAGGCAATGGAATACTGTTCATACTTGTTGAGTGGAGCATTGTCCCTTTTGGTGAGCAGTGAGGTGCTGTCTCCCCATAGACAGTGGCCAGTAGTTTACCCAAAGAGTGCAGATAAATTCTACCTTTATAGTAGAGCTCTTTTCTGGCATAAGCAGAATTATACTTTCCCACAGCATAAAGCATTTGTTTAAATTCCTGTAGTCAGTGTTTTCTGTCCTGCAGAGCTAATGAGATGGGGAGTAGCTCCAAGAAAGCAGCTGAGTTTCTGGAATTTTGCATACACCTTCAGAAGCGAGTGTAGACTGCTGAGCTGATGGAATTTTGCAGACAGCTTCAGAACTGAGTGTAGACTGCTGAAATGTTGGAATGTTGCAGACAGCTTCAGAACTGAATATAGAGTCCCCAGCTGATGGAATATTGCAGGCAGTTTCAGAACTGAATGTAGACTCTTCTAAGCTGCTCGAATGCTGCAAACATCTTCAGAACTGAGTATAGAGTCCGCAACTGCTGGAATGTTGCAGACAGCTTCAAACCTGAGTGTACAGTCCCAAGCTGCTAGAATGCTGCAGACTGCTTCAGAACTGAGTGTACAGTCCCAAGCTGCTAGAATGTTGCAGACTGCTTCAGAACTGAGTGTAGACGGCTGAGATGCTGGAATGTTACAGACAGCTTCAGAACTGAGTATAGAGTCCCCAGCTGCTGGAATGTTGCATACAGTTTCAAAACCTAGTGTAGACTGCTGAGATACTGGAATGTTGCAGACAGCTTTAGAGTTGAGTATAGAGTCCCCAGCTGCTGAAATGTTGCAGACAGCTTCAGAACTATGTGGTGTAGACCACTGATATGCTGGAATGTTGCAGACAGCTTCAGAATTGCATGTAGACTGTTGAGATGCTGGAATGTTGCGGACAGCTTCAGAACTGTGTGCAGACTGTGAGATGCTGGAATGTTGCAGACAGCTTCAGAACTGTGTATAGAGTCCCCAGCTGCTGGAAAGTTGCAGACAGCTTCAGAACTGCATGTAGACTGCTGAGATGCTGGAATGTTGCAGACAGCTTCAGAACTGAGTGTAGACTGTGAGATGCTAGAATGTTGCAGACAGCTTCAGAACCGAGTATACAGCCCCCTACTGTTGGAATGTTGCAAACAGCTTCAGAACTGAGTATAGAGTTCCCAGCTGCTGGAATGTTGCAGACAGCTTCAGAATTGCATGTAGACCATTGAGATCCTGGAATGTTGCAGACAGCTTCAGAACTGAGTATACAGCCCCCTGCTGCTGGAATGTTGCAGACAGCTTCAGAACTGCGTGTAGACCATTGAGATGCTGAAATGTTGCAGACAGCTTCAGAGTTGAGTATAGAGTCCCCAGCTGCTGAAATGTTGCAGACAGCTTCAGAACTGTGTGGTGTAGACCATGGAGATGCTGGAATGTTGCAGACAGCTTCAGAATTGCATGTAGACTGTTGAGATGCTGGAATGTTGCAGACAGCTTCAGAACTGTGTGTAGACTGTGAGATGCTGGAATGTTGCAGACAGCTTCAGAACAGAGTATAGAGTCCCAAGCTGCTTGTCATTCAGCCCATTAGTACTTTGATGTGAAAGTATCAATACCTATGGATGACGCACAAACTACAAAGCCTACATGTCATCCTCTGCCTTGAATACAGCATGCTCATGCATGTAGAAGACTTTAACAGGGAGAATGTCACTGAGCAAGTAATGAAAGGATGTTCTCCTAATGATAAACTTTCCTACAGCCATAAGCTGGGGACAAGTTGGAGTGAAGCCATTGTTATCTTACACTGGGGCTGAGACCTTGGCTAATAGCTGGTAGTTGTGTGCATCATAGGGATTATTTTCTTTACCACCTGTAGCAGAAAAAACACCCTCTCAGGTGACAGATGGCATAGCATCTCTTTCAGGTTGTCTCCAGTATGCAATCAATGGGAAGTGCAGATGGACAAGCCAAAGAAAGAAATACTGTAGCTGTGACAAAGAGAGAAATGGTTGTGACTCTTGTAGACATGTGTGATGAAGTAGATATTTCTTAACTGCCTCCAATGGCATTTGGCACAGACAGTTGGTTCTGGCCCACAATAACCAGCCAAAGTGATATGTTTCACATTGACAGTACTTTCTGCTGCACTGGTATGATCTGGAGTAGGCACTTCCATGATTGCATCCACTGCCTGGTGTTATGAAGGTCAGAATAGGAGGTTTGGAAAAGGAATAAGTCACACTTCATGCACTTGGCTCTGTTTATCCTGAGATGTATGAAAGACAGCAGCTTTAATAGGATGGGGAGGCAGACATCTGACACTGTAACGAAAGACTTCAGGTGTTACATGCACCTGCCTTCTCGTGTAGTCATGACTGTACTGTGCTGGCAAGCACTGCTTGAAAGGAATGTGTAAAAGTCAAAAGTGCCTTGAGCGGTAACAGGGGAAAGTATTAGAGATCACTCACAAACTGCTGAGCTTACTTGGCGGTTGTGTAAAACCACTGGGGTCAACCATTACCATATCGTTTCCCTGCACTGACCAAGTGCTGTAGCCCCAGTAAATTATTTCAACAGTTCAGCTGCTAAGACAAGAGTTTAGTTATATTAGCCTTGGTTGAATTTTCTCTCCTGAATCTCATTTTACTGCAATTGTATGTCACTGATGATGCACCCCCGCTCCCCCGCTTCCGGGAACCAGGCAGTCTAAAAATGCTGTTAAATCCACTGTATCTATTACTCTGTACCATATATTTGAGAATAATCAAATAATTAAACCTAGTAGATTATAACTCTGATACTGATGCACAATGTCAAAAATGGGGGACAGGACAAATTAGCGAAAGGCGATTGTGATGGTCTGCAACTAGACAATATGTTGTTTGTGTGCATGTATACAACACAAGCTGAGCAATGTGAAGCAAAAACATCACAAGAGACTGATAGAAAAAGTTAATTAACAAACCAAATCAAATGAGACAATATACAACAGTGAGTAAAGCTACAAATAGACCAGAGGATAGCAGAGCTAATGTCAAGGAACATCAACATTGACTTGCTTTTTAGTACAGAAGGCTATGTATTCAGTCTTTGTCTTGGGACCGTGTTAGGTTCCATGAGGAATTGAAAGATAAACTAGACAGCAGTGGAAATGCCTGAAAATAGACTGCCAAAGAATGAAGTAAAACAGCACAGGCTGATGAAAACTGTCTTGCTGATTGAGTTAAGTGCATGGCTAAATCATCATACAGTCATGCATTCACACCAAATACTATACATAAATCAAAGGCAAACCTTTAAAAGCCTATAATCATGAAATAAATATAAGGTAAATCAACAAAGGAGAAAAAACAGGTCAATTTGCTGGGTCATGTGGCCTTACCTACAATGTACTAATCCTGTTTTCTTAGAAGTGAAGTAGCATAGAGTACTGGCTGTCCATACTCAAACGAGTCAGACAAGCAAAAAGTCATTTATATTCTTTATAGGTGAAGTACTATTCTAGTGCACTGAACATTTAAAGCTATTTGGTGTTCACATGGGTTTTCTTTAGGTGCTGCAGTTTCTTTCCACATTCCAAAGACATGCCATAAGGTGGATTAGGAGCTTGAAATTCTCTGTAGGTATGAGTGCATGTATGTGTGAAATGGAAGAAAGGCCTGGCAACTTAGTTCTGTTTTCCCCTTTTGGATCCTTTGCAGATCTTTTTAAGCCATGAATCAGAACTCAAAGACAAGGCTAAATGCTATATATGTGGGCATTTTAAAATAGCCGGTTAACAAGTACATGCTTGAGAAATGAGAGGAAATTGAAGAACATGGAGAAATCTCACATAGGCATGGAGAGAATATGCAAACTCTATGACAGGAAATTGAGGTCAGGTGAACTCCAGACCTTGGAGATATGAGGAAGGCATATTATCCAGTAAGCGACTGAAATGTAATTAAGAAATAGTATGTACACATCAATACAATATTTAATGAATACTAAAAGAGTATGTCCTTTCACATTCTCAAAACATTAATCTTCTTCTTCTATATGGACGGCCGCAGTGGTGCAGCAGTTAGCATTGCCGCCTCATATCAAGAGGTTCTCCAGTTCGATCCTTGGCTGGCGTGCATTCTGTGCGGAGTCTGTGTGTCCTTCCTGTGGTCGTGTGGGTTTCCTCCGGGTGCTCCGGTTTCCACCCACATCCCAAATATATGCTGTAGGTGGATTGGTTACTCTAAATTGGCCCTAGGCGTGTGTGTGTGTGTGCGTGTGTGTGTGTGTGTGTGTGTGTGTGTGTGTGTGTGTGTGTGTGTGTGTGTGTGTGTGTGTGTGTGTGTGTGTGTGTGTGTGTGTGTGTGTGTGTGTGTGTGTGTGTGTGTGTGCCTTCCGTGGAAGGTTGGGTGCCGAGCTGGCAACTCAACACCATAAAACTCCACTGTCAATCATGAGCGGACAGGTGATCCACTGTGGTGACCCCTAACTGGGAAAAGCCAGAAGAAGAAGATTACCTAAAAAGAAAGATAGATTATTTTAGTCTTGATAATCACGGAATTGTGATGTCATGAATTTGCAGCATCCCTCCCTGTATTGCTTTCCACTTCACACTGCGTATCAAGACTAAATGATAGGACATGTATTACAAGAAAAAGTCTTAATTCGAACAAGGTTATGAACCGCTTTCACAATTAATAAGAAATATTTAAATAGGAAGAAGATGAAAGAAAAATAGAATATACCCATATAATAATAATACTATGATCTCAGCATGGGTTGTAATGAGAAGAGGCAAGGGTTTCAGAGTGAACAGAATCTACGAGCAGAAAATGAATGCCCATCTATACTGCAACACATCTATGTATCTTATCTAGGTAAAAAATTCCTATTAGTTGTAGGGTAAAGTAAGATATGACTGTATCATCTGCAAAACTAATGTAATGTGTTAGTAAAAGGCTTACCCAATAAAACGTAGGTAAATAAGATTTACAGGTCTTACTGCTACAACATCCTTTCTGCACACAGTTATGATAGCAATCCATTTTTTATTTGAACTTTGCTATATTTCAACAAGTTTCATGTGGAAGAAACTGTCATTTATTTGATAAATAAGTGGCTCAGCGTAACATTGATGAGTTTGTATTCCAGAGAGACATGCCTCTAAATAAATATTCACTGTGCAATAAATGTAAAGCAGCAAAATAGTTAATAAAGAAAATTACATTCTCTTTATCAACCAATAAGAAATTTAGTAATATATTTCATAGGCTAATAAATAAATTACAGTAATGCATGACAAAATAAATTGGTACAAAATTATATAAATCACTGTAATTTATCAGTAAAATTAGAACTCAAATACATAGTAAGGCCGATCCCATGGACAGAATTAATCTGTTAGTGTGCATCACCTACATCTTAGCATATTTAATAATGGAATGGGATGAACATGTGCGCTACTATCATTCTATTTTTTTTACTTCTTTTTCTGATTCCCCCCTTCCTGTGTGACCTTCGATCTTGACCTTCTCATCCTCAACAAATTCATGTGTTCCTGTTCCTCTCGTGGTGTTGAAAGACACTGGAAGAGAGACAGAGTGAGATGGAGGAGATCAGGATGTCAGCCTAGATGAAGAGTTTTACTTTTTTACATGCCCCTACATCCCTCTTCATAGAACACAGGAAGTGGTCCCCAGTGCCAGTCCCCAGTTTAAAAGCAAGCTTCCTTGCACCACTGATAGGCTGGGATTGCACTGCTGTTAGTACCCTCTGCATATGCGGAGCACTTCTGGGTCATTTCCAAGATGGTGATTTGGTGGGGACACTAGCTAACCCCTTTCCCCATACATGAGGCAGTATGCACTGTTCACTCCACTTCCTCCATAGACACTTCCTTTGGTACTGGGGATACTTATCAAGCTAGGTCAGTTGGGCTGCATTCAGGATTATTTGTATAGCCATAAACAATTGCCCAATACAATTGTTTTCAACAAATGTACATCAGTAACAGCACTGAGAGGGCAAACATTTGTCAATGGTAAAGGTCAAATTGTGTCAGTAATACACTGCAGGAACATGAGGAAAAGGAGTAGAGACAGAAAGAGTAAGAGACAGAGAAATTATTAGTAGCATACACTATAAAAACCATGCTGTAAATTTTAAGTCTGAATGGTAATGCATTTTTCACTTTTCTTTTTGTCCCTCACTATCATCGATTCCCACTCACCTGTTGGTCCATTAAGTCTTTTTTAATTCATTTAGGACATAAGGTAAGGGAGGACAGAGGCACAGGTAAGCTTACTGACTACTCATCAATAGCATATTCCATAAGGAACCCACTCACCTTGAACAACTTAGCAAAGCTGAACTGCCTGATAACTGTTGCATTAGAAATCACTGCTGGAACACTTTCTAAATGTGTGCCACTACTGATTCCTTCCTTTTTGCAGATTTCTTCCAACTTTTGTTTGTGTTTTTGTGTTTGTGTGAATGTGGAAACTGATATAGATGTGTGTGTGTGTGTGTGTGTGTGTGTGTGTGTGTGTGTGTGTGTGTGTGTGTGTGTGTGTGTGTGTGTGTGTGTGTGTGTGTGTGTGTGTGTGTGTGTGTGTGTGTGTGTGTGTGTGTGTGTATGTGTGTGTGTGTAACTATATCTATCTATAGATAGATGCAAATATATATATATATATATATATATATATATATATATATATATATATATATATATATATATATATATATATATATATATATATATATATATATATATATATGTATACACATATATATAGGGTCTATATTATATCATTGAATGATTAAAAAAGTGAATGATGATTAATCAACCGCATGTAAGCGAAAGCTTGCGATGTCGAAACCTCCAAGGGAAAAAAATCGCTGTTCAGAAAAAAAAAAACTTTAAAACATTACATAAGGCTTCTCCCCCCACACCCCCATACTTAAATATACCAACTCCGATATCACACTACAGTGCCGAAAACGGCAAAGTAATGGAAGTGGCCAAGTTAATTCTTTTCGAGGAAAAAGAATTCACTTAAAAGCTACTTCACTATTTTGCCTTTTCATTCTTTTACGTTCGATCAAGACGCATTTGACAGAATGCATCTTTGATCAAGTAATAGGGACCCTCTCTCTCTCTATATATATATATATATATATATATATATATATATATATATATTTGGAGGTGGGAGGGTTGCTCCCACATGGAGGGGGAAGGGAGGTCTGGCCTACTACAACCATGTGTATAGTTCATAGGTTCATAGGTTCATAGGTTCATACTAGGCTATCTGCCCTAGGGCATTTCTAAGCCTAGCCAGAATGTGTTTGGCTTTCGCCACCCATTTTAAATTAATTTTGCTATGCCCTTTTTTGAGGTTAGTATTACTGTGCATCTGTCTAACAGTGACGCAGAAGTGATACCCGGGGTAAACCTACGATCTCCCATCCACTCATCAAGATTCCTCTTGAAGAGAGTCAATGAGGGACTCTGCCTAACCTGGACTGGGATTTTATTCCAGATGTGAAGGGAGCCTCTGGGTTATGAATCTGTCCCTCCAGCATGTCCTATTTATTTCAGTGCTGAGGGTCAAGTCTTTCGCGCGTGTAGCTCGATAGGATTTGGATTTTCTGAGGTGCAGCATGTCCATTAATTCCGGGTTGGGCATGGCTTTATACGTCAGGCACAGATCACCTCTGAACAGGCGGTATGCCACTGAGTAGAGCTGGAGTTTCTTTAACCGGGCAGCATATGGCATCTGTTTGAGCCCTTTGATCCTCTTGGTGAGGTACTTTTGGGGTCTTTCCAGTTGCTGCAGGTGTCTGGTAAGGTACATCCCAAAAGGGGCATTGTACTCAATTATGGGCCTGATGAGAGATGAGTAAAGAGGCACGATGACCTCCCCTGATCTAGATGTGAATCCCTTCATGATTAGGTGGGCTATATAAAATGTTTTTCTAACCACTTTGGCCACATGGTTGTCAAATGAGAGATTGCTATCAACTTGGGTCCCCAGGTCCCTAATTACTTCTTCTGTACTTAATGGATTACCACCTATGTGGTAATTTGTGGGCACTTTGTTTTTACCAAAGGGTATGACTATACACTTTTTGGCATTTAGCTTGAGGCCATGGCTCTGGCACCAGTTGTCTGTTTCTATGAGGCCCTTTTGGAGGATGCTTGTGTCGGCTTGAAAGTTGATTATGGCACCCAGTTTGCAGTCATCTGAAAACTTGATCAGCCACAGTCCTTCCATGTTGGCCTGTACCTCCGAGAAATATATACCGAACAAGAGATGTCCCACTTGTAACTGGTTTGGAGTCTGACATGGCTCCAGCAATTCTAACCATGTGGGTTCTGTCCTTGAGCCAGTTTGCAACCCATCTAGTGACATAGGGGTTTATATTTAAGCTGGTGAGCTTATCTATAATGCCCGAGTGGGGTATTGTATCGAAGGCTTTTGTGAGGTCCAGGTAGGCTGTGTGGACCACCTTCCCCTCGTCAATGGCCTTGGTGACTGTTTCAAAGAAATCAAACAGGTTTAAGAGGCAGGATCTGCCCTTAACAAAGCCAAACTGGGTAGGATCCAGTGTCTGTAGGTCCCCAATATCTTTATTTATGAGGTCCATGATGATCCTTTCCATAGCTTTGCAGACCAAGCTAGTCATGCTTATGGGGCGATAGTTTCCAGGATCCATTGAGGCTCCACCTTTGTGGAGAGGGACCACAGTTGCTGTACGCCACTCTTTGGGTACATATCCTGTAGTAAGGCTGAGATTGAACAGTAGTTTTATGTTTGGGTTTAGCTCTTCTTGGAGTTCATGTAGGATGCAGCCCGGGACACCGTCTGGTCCCATTGATGCTGTGTTTTTTTGCTTTGGAGAGGGCTCTTACCTGAGCATCTGAGATGTCAGGGGCAGCACTCTGCTGGGATAGATATTTGCCCTTTTGGTGGGGAGGGGAAGTTTGCTGAACCTGTCAGCTAGGATGTTGGCAATGTCTGTGGGTTCGGTGTATTTTTTGTCATTTTGTACTAATTCTGAGCATATCTGGGAATTACCACCCAGGTTCCTAACATAACTAAAGAAAGCCTTGTGATTATCCTTAGTGTCCTTTGAAATTTTTCTCTCAAAGCTGGCCTTAGACAATTTTATGAGTGCCCGTAGTTTTTTGCTAATACTGATCAGAGATGCCTTCCCTTTTTGGAATTTTGCTCTATCATTTAGTAGCTTCCTCCTTCTATTGTATAGTTTGTTTATGGCTGGGGTCCACCAGACAGGACGTCTGCCTTTTGAGGATTGGGTCTTGGTTTTATTTGGGATCGCATGATCCATGCATTCCTGAAGGTGTTCATAGAATGCATTTATAAAGGATTCTGCGGTCTGGGCCGTATTTTCCACAGGCCGGGGCTTTGAAGGATTCCACCTCGGTTTTGAAGAGTGTGAAATTTGCTTTAGAGAAGTTTTTCACTGTGGTTTACTGGGCAGGGGGTGGTGTCGGGATGTTAATATCCAGTGAGATTAGTTTATGGTCTGATCTTACCAGTGAGGGATACACTTCTGGTCTGGAGCATAGAGTCCCCATGTTGGTGATGATCATTCCAGTATGTTTTCTCCTCTTGTGGGAGTGGTAACAAGTTGTTCCATAGCATTTGAGTTTATAAATTCTAGGAACCTTTGGGCTAGGGTGTTGGAGCTAGAGTAATGCTCCCAGTCTATGTTTGGGTAGTTGAAGTTGCCCAATATAATGGTGTTTGGAGAGACCTTCATATTTTCCAGTGTTCTCAGGAAGGCCGAGTGGGGTTCCTGGGTTAGGAGGGTGGTCTGTAGCAGGCTATAAACTGGAAGGCAGTTTTACCCACTGTTAGTTGCACATGGATAGTCTCTGATGCTTTGTGCTGTGCCACCAACCTGGAGGTGTGGGTATCTTTGACGAATATTGATACTCCCCTCCTTTTGTGGGTCGGTCCAAGTTTTGGGGCCGAAAAGCATGGTATGAGGTATAACCTGGTAGTGCTGGGGTGCTCTCGGGAGCCTTGAACCAGGTTTCTGTTACTGCACAGATATCAATGTTCTCCATGCTAAGGAGAGTTTTGAGTGCGTGCATCTTGAGGTTTAGACTTCTGGCGTTGAGTAGCATTACTCTTAGTTTCTTATCCCTTGTGATACCTATGGAGGTGGGTTTGTCTTTTGAGCCTTGCCTAAAAAGGCACTATGGGGGTAGCAAGAGCCTTTGCCAATATCCAAAAGCCCAGGGGTGACAGGTGCAAGCCGTCCCTAGTGAAGCATCGTGGCTTGTCGAGCATGTCAGCCCAGGCTGACAGGCATTGGATCCCCTTTGAATGACGCCAATACTTAAGCCAATTGTTTAAACTGATCATCTTGTCTTCATATTGTGGCATCATTCTTGGTGAGGGTAAGATGCTACTCAAGGTCAGGGTCATACCGGCCTGGGCCACATGCTCAGAGAGCTCCTCTATGTCTCTTTTCATGTAGTCCAGGGAGGTACGTCTCAGGTCATTCACACCAGCATGGACAATGACTGAGTCATATTTGTACTTGCCTTGGAGTGACCTGAGTGCTTGTGTTATGTGGCGGATCCTAGCGCCCGACAGGCAGCTCACCATGACCTTCTCCTTATTCAGCCTGGTGAGCGGGACGTCAGTGTGCCTGATGATAGAGTCACCTATTACAAGTGTAGCAGGTGTGTTGTTTAGCCTTAAGGGCTGTGACTGTTCGGCACACTGGCTTTGTGAGCTATGTGTTGCACATGTTTTGTTTTGGGGTAGCGGTTGCTTGGGTGTCTGCTTTGGAGGTCTCTGCTGCTTAGGAAGATTTTTATTTAGAGCCTCCAAGTATGTTTTTGTGTGTTTATGTGTTTGGTTTGCTGTCGTGGTAGGTCTATGTGAGACTGGAATTGTACTGAGTGTGGTTTCCTTCTCCTCCTGACTGGTTACGCCAGTACTGAGTTGAGAGAGCTTAGCCTCCAGTTTGGCTATATGGATGCATCTCTCACATGTATTGGAATTTGTTGGGAGGAGGAGAGGGTTGTCTGTGTACATGAGGCAGTTGTAACATTGTCTCAAGATTCCCAGATTCACCAGCTGGACTGGAGAGAAGATTAACAACTGACCTTTGGACATGCTAGAATAGTATTGGGAATTCCTTTATAATTGAAAAAAAAGGGTCAATGGGGAACAAAGTACTCAAGAGGACTTTGTGAGAGTGTAGTGCTTTTAATTTTTTAGTGGTGACTTATATGATTGCTTTAGTGAGCAAATGCCTTTAGTGAGCAAGTGCCAGGTAACTTAAATGCAATGTGTTACAAGTAACTTAAATGCAAAAATGACAAACAGTAACTTTCTTTTAAGTGAAACAAGGAAATGAGTACAGTAAGCAATGCAGATATCACTAGCGATCCACAGAAGCGCTGAAAAGCCACGTTTTAGGTGGTATTAATATTTCAGGGAAATAACAAGCAAACAAACAACAAGCATACAAACAGAGCTAGATTCAGCAGGCCTGGATCTAGTCTATGCTACAGCAAACAAGGTGTACCAATTTCAGTAGAAACAGTTGAAATATGCAGGCACTATAAGCCTTTAACCAGAAATTCCCAGCTCAGAAGGGCAGAGTCCAGCCTCTCCTCCCACAAGAGTGCAGACCACGAACCTTCTTAATGTAAAATAACTGGCCTGAAGCCCAAGTGCTTAAACCAGAACTAATACACTTTTAGAATAACAGACATTGAGCCCTCAATCAGCAGTTCCCAACTTAGAAGGATGTAAGCTACCTGTCCTGCCACCACAGTGCAGGCCACAAACCTTCCTAATGTAAAACAACTGGTCTGAAGCCCAAGTGCTTAATCCAAAAGACTTAGAATGATAGCTACACTTTAATCAAGTTACTGCCAAGCAGTAATAAATACAATTGAATACTTTAAAGAATGCCTGGATTAGTGCTCAAGTTATACAAACAAAGCTAGATTCAGCAGGCCTGGATCTAGTCTATGCTACAGCAAACAAGGTGTACCAATTTCAGTAAGAAGCAGTTCAAACATGCAGGCACTATAAGCCTTTAACCAGAAATTCCCAGCTCAGAAGGGCAGAGTCCAGCCTCTGCTCCCACAAGAGTGCAGACCACGAACCTTTTTAATGTAAAATAACTGGCCTGAAGCCCAAGTGCTTAAACCAGAATTAATACACTTTTAGAATAACTGATACCGAGCCCTCAATCAGCAGTTCCCAACTTAGAATGATGTAAGCTACCTGTCCTGCCACTACAGTGCAGACCACAAACCTTCTTAATGTAAAACAACTGGTCTGAAGCCCAAGTGCTTAAACTAAAAGGCTTAGAATGAGTTATACCAAGAAGTAATAAATACAACTGAGTACTTTTAAGATGACGCAAAAGCAAAATAAAGTAGGAAGAAACACAAATACAGTAAAAGCAGATAATTTTTATTTTTTTTCAGAAAAGTAGCAAAAACAGTAGTAAAAACAATTCACATGCAGTGCAAGCTGGCACACTTGAGTATGTAGCAATATTAGTCCACACACAGTTTGAAAAATTAAATTAAAAAGGACTAAAAGCAAGTGCAGAAAGGGTTTATTAGATAGAATGTGGTAAAGAGATGGGACTGGGGGAGTGTCCTAGATCAAATCTACAGTGGGGCGGGCACTGCAAAAGCCACAAAATTTAAACTACAACCAAGCACAGGGAGGGGGTGGGGAAGACAGTTTCAACAGAGCTAGATCTGAGGAATCACAGTCCAAATTATAAAACCACAAAAAAATGCAGAAAATATTCTTAAATCAGCTTATGTCCAGTTGATGTATGCAGACAAATCTCAGTAGCCAGCAACTCGATTTAAAATGATTACTAGAAATGTAACCAACACAGATTTTGATGTTAGCAGAAACCCCCAAGCTAATTAACACAAAGGAATTTCAAAGCAGTCTAACAACTACTGCAGAGATTCAGAGACACACACAAGACAGTTTCAACAGAGCTAGATCTGAGGAATCACAGTCCAAATTATAAAACCACAAAAATGCAGAAAATATACTTAAATCAGCTTATGTCCAGTTGATGTATGCAGACAAATCTCAGTAGCCAGCAACTCGATTTAAAATGATTACTAGAAATGTAACCAACACAGATTTTAATGTTAGCAGAAACCCCCAAGCTAATTAACACTTAAAGGAATTTCAAAGCAGTCTAACAACTACTGCAGAGCTTCAGAGACACACACAAGACAGTTTCAACAGAGCTAGATCTGAGGAATCACAGTCCAAATTATAAAACCACAAAAGTGCAGAAAATATACTTAAATCAGCTTATGTCCAGTTGATGTATGCAGACAAATCTCAGTAACCAGCAACTCTATTTAAAATGATTACTAGAAATGTAACCAACACAGATTTTAATGTTACCAGAAACCCCCAAGCTAATTAACACTTAAAGGAATTTTAAAGCAGTCTAACAACTACTGCAGAGCTTCAGAGACACACACAAGACAGTTTCAACAGAGCTACATATGAGGAATCACAGTCCAAATTATAAAACCACAAAAAATGCAGAAAATATACTTAAATCAGCTTATGCCCAGTTGATGTATGCAGACAAATCTCAGTAGCCAGTAACTCGATTTAAAATGATTACTAGAAATGTAACCAACACAGATTTTAATGTTATCAGAAACCCCCCAAGCTAATTAACACTTAAAGGAATTTCAAAGCAGTCTAGTTAATCTTTTCATTGGATTGATTACTGATCATTTGTTTCTGAAGTGTTGCTTCCTAATGCAATTGTAATTTTGTGATTCATAGTGGAAGCTCAGAGATCATGGTCAGTGCCAGCTGGATGGAAAGCAAGGCCGTATGCACACTATCATGACCCAGTGCTTGTGTACTTCTCTGTACCTGTAATGCCTATTTAGAATGTATGCTCACTGAGTGGAAGGCTTGCACTTGCTGACACAAGTTGCAGGAACTAAAGTTATATGTCCTTCTCACACATGGAGCTCTTGCTGAGGGATTCCACCGACACCTTCCTCCAAGGATGGATGAGTAACATAATCAGTGCTAATACCTCTCTCCCCTACCAACTCCTCCAATATGTAACCCACTAATCAGGCTTGAGATTTTTGTGTTGCAGTAAGAGATACAACTGCTTATGTCATGCAGCCAATTAGATGATACACTGTAAGGTGTTTTTGATATCTCCTTTTGGCTGGAAATTGTATGAGCTCTTTTAGTGACAAAAGATAGTTTACAGTAAATGCTTAAAAGTCACCACTGATATTCTTTGCCATAGCACCAACCAGGGGGACTACTTCTTTCCTGCCTTTGGGCTGTAGATAAAACAAAAATTAGCTCTTAATCACGTGAATTGAAAAGCTTCCTTTTGATAGCAATAAACAGAGCTGTTTATACATCCAGTAGCTTTCATAAGCATTATATAATCAGAGTTTTACACTTACCCTTCCTTTACTAGTACTAACCAGTAAGACTCTCAGATATGGGAAATGCCAGTTGAGATACCCCTGCTTATTACAGCTACACTTCTGATAATGTTCTGATAACTTGGGACTCATTTTCCTTTCTTGTCAGTGCATTGTTAAACTTTCACTATTAGTTAATTGTACAGCATTTGAAAATGCTCAACATAACTCTTGGTAAAACACATGAAAAAGGAAGTTTGTTCAGACAATTTATTAGTGGATTGCATTATGAAATCTGTAATCAACTAATGAACTTTCTGGGAAAACTTTCAAACAGCTGTGCTATTTTTTTTTTAGTCTCATGAAGACTTGCATTAGTCTAGCAACTTTCTTTACTCTATCATTTTCCTCAGCTGTAAAACAATGTGTTATGAATTCTTAGAACCGGAACTGCTTTCCTGTGTGACTTTTATTTACTACTTTGGGTACATACTGCTACTAGGTGTGCTACTCATTATTGTATCACAGTCTACATACAAACACACACACACACACACACACACACACACACACACACACACACACACACACACACACACACACACACAAAGACACACTTACAACTCAAAAAAAAGTCCATGCTATCTGACAGTGTACACACACCATTAATGCACTGCTGCATTTCTGAAATGGATGCTTCCGTTGAAAAGCAGAGGTAAAATATAGATTTGGAATTTATTTACAATTGTTTTCAAAAAAGATCAAACACGTTTTTATTAAACCAGAATTTTCAAGTGTATATTTTAATCAAAACTTGGTCACAAATCCCCCACGTCACTTGTGTAGGGCCTCATAGAGCTAATGAACAGGAATTCACTTTAGCAACAGTAACCTTACTTGGCCAGTGCAGACATAGAAGTTTCAATATTTACACTTCAATGCGATTCCTTTTTGTTTTCAAATACTACACTGAGGGTCAGCAAATGAGCCACAGTCCAGTAAGTGTTTTATGTCAGTTAGTACAATATAACTTTAAAACTGTAAAATTTTTGAGGGGTTTTCATTTTATTAGCATTTCCTTAGAAGATTAAACTTCCCTGATTTGATGCATATATGAAACATTGAAGAAGCTTGGGCAATCTTCTTCTCCTTTCAGCTTATCCCATTAGAGGCTACCACAGTAGAACATTGGTCCACAGAACAAGTGGTAGTATAGTTTTGCAGAGTCAAGTTGACAGCCCAAAATCCAAACTTCCTCAGAAGGCACACAGACACACATGCTCATACCTAGGGCCAATTTAGAATGTCCAATCCACCTGCAGCATGTCTTGAGAATGTGGGAGGAAACCGGACCACCTGGAGGAAACCCATACAAACACAGGGAGGACATGCAAACTACACACAGAAGGCACCCCAGCTGAGAATCAAACAAGAGACCTCTTGCTATGAGGTGACAATGCTAACTGCTGCATCACTGTGCCACCCTGAAGGAGCTTGGATGACAGCAGTAAATTCAACCACAATGATGAAAAGAGAATATTATTGATTTCAACAAACATGTCATATTGACAAAGCCACTGGGAAAAAAATTATTTATAGCTAGATAATATATAGACAATTATTTCACTGATATTTGCCTGTCTCTTTATTTACTTTAAAACAATGAGTCAGGCAGTTATAGATGGTAAGTAAAAACAATAGCTAACTGTAAAACAGTCAGCATTTTTTTTAGTAAGGCAGTGACACTCAAGAGATCCTTTGATCTAAAAGAGGCAGAAATCAGATATGTCAGAGATCAGTATGCAAAGCCAGAAATGTAACTGGTATTTCTAACAGTATTTGTATCCTGTAATCTTTGGTTGAGTACTTTGCATTTAATGAGCAGGCATAAATCACCTGCAGCTCAAGAGACAACATTTAATAAATTGCACAAATGGTGCTGCTGTACAAAGGACTTTTTTGTTTACTTTATTTAGGATGTTAACTAGGTTGGTGGGCTGGTCTCACTCAGGACCTTTTTCAGCCATGACCTAGGCACTGCAGTTCAGAGACATGCAGAACACTACAGAATATAAATGAAATGTTAAAGATATTAATAACTTTATGCAGAGTTACAAGTCAGACAATATTTGAAAAGTTATATAGAGGGGCGAAGGGTTACAAGCTACATATAAGTGCATATCATAATAGACTTGTCAGACATGTAATGTACTTTTTAACAGTGACTAGAAGACTGAACTGATGTTTGTGATAGAACTATATTGGAATTATACTGAACTACAAGTAGCAATATAGAAACACCATGCATTTATTTACATGTTAATTTAACTTTTCTTCCTGCTTGGTGTGAGACTAGCACATAACTTACTTAGCTCATAGTTAAACTATGTTGCTGCTGGCCTGGCTAGATGTGGAGAGTGACTGACTGATCGATAGACTGATCCTGATAAAATATTAGCAAACATGAGACTTTCTGAGCTGTTTGAGAAGGGTTTTCCTAAACCCTGGTACTATGTCTGTTTATGTAGTTCTTTATGAAAATTATTCCAAATGGCACAAGCCACCTTAGCCAAGTTCTAACTGACATTTTGCTTTGAGAAACTGGAATCTATGAATAGTTACTGAATCTTCACTGTAACTACAGAGGTCACCTATGACAGAATAAAATGTATTTTTTTAAACAGCGTGAGTACATATCATGGAGTAGCTTAAAAGTAAGTGAGGACAGAAGAAGGGCAGCTCAGGCAGTTACAGGGAGCCAGTTTGCCATTTTTTTCTGTGTAAGGTAGTGATGTTCATTTCTTGGGGATATAAATATTAATTTACTAATAAACATAGTTTTTTGTATCCTATGTGTATATGGAAGAAGATGAGAACAGTTAACATAAGGGCATACTCAAATCTGGGAACTGGCACATTTTTTGCAATAGCATCATTAGTCAGATGTGTCAAATGCTTAGATACAGAGTAATATACCTTTAACTGCTGTGATACCCTGAAACATATCCCCCAGGATTCTTGAAGCTTGCGCCAGGTGCAGGCGTAGCGTAGGCGGAATAACGCCAAATATGGCCATCGAGCGATTGAGGTACGATCCAATACCAAGTGCACTATCGGCCTACGCCAGAACTGCACAGCCCTCAGCATAGGTATGCTAATCACCCCATGCACAGTGTTGCACCATGCAAATGAAGGCAGATAGTGATTCACAAAGTGGTGCAGGTGTAGCGTAAGCCCACGGAAATGTAAACCAGAAAACACGGTTTACATTTTTCCAAACAGAACATCGGAGCTAAGGAAGCGGACCAGACTCATGTATTACAAAGTTAACATATGCCAATGGCTAAATACACAGCCAATGGCATAAGAAAAGATGCACAACACCTAAAAAACAATATTTAATGTCATGTCCACAGTAACGCACGGTACAACTGCAGGGCATGTGTGCGCAAACTGGAACATAAAGAAAATATATAAAAATGTCATAAAATCACAATGTAATACAAATCAGGTTTACACCATAATACACAATGGTAGGCATGGAACACCACAACTAAGGTGCAAGGGTTGCTAAGGGCCTGCGACAGTGTTCAGTACGGTAACTATGAATTAGTAGTCAATGCCATGCAAATGAGGCAGATAATATTGACTCGCAAATGTCCCGCCGGATGAAGGTTGAACCATACGGCGCAGTGCTATAATAACGAGGAGTGGCTCAGAGGAAATACATGGCATCAGCGGAGGGGTGTGCCACCGTAGCAGCAAGCACACTGGAGCAATGCAAACTGGCCTGGCCGTTGCTAAGCAAAGCTGCAGGACAGGGGTGGGGAGGAAGGTATAGAATCGTTTAGTTGAGAGCACACATGATGCCTAAAAGCGCATGTGTATGGGGATGAAAACGTGCCTGAAACCCAGTAAGCAGATGCACACGGCGCAAACAATAGCACAAACAGGAAGGTCAAGGGAAGAAAAGAAGGAAATGCAGAAGTAGGGTAATTGGCATACTAATGAGCAATCAACACCAATCAACTCATGGCGGCCAGTCGACGGCAGCTGTCAAGTCTGCTCACAAAAACCTGCAAAACAGGATAGGGGAGGCATCAGAATGCAAAGAAAGGAGGGGAGGCATTGGATTGCAAAGACAGGAGATCTGTCATAGTGGAGAAAAGCAAACCGACAGTAGACTGGTAATAGCACACATTACGCAAGATACACCAGGTCTAGGAAAGTACAAATGAAAGCAGGCTGCCGGATGCATGCCAGAAAATGGTAGGTGGAACGTGCAGAAATGTAAAGGGAAGGTCAAGAGGTAATCCACGGCAGCCAAATGTAATTCAACACCAAAGGCACCACAATAGTAGTTCCGGTAGTAAAACACATAAGATACCCTGTAGCTACGATTGTACATACACACCCTATGACATCATCGGTGTTCACAGCACAATAGTATAAAGTGTGAAAGCACCCTACACACACCTGTGAATTCCCAAACACTGCACCATAGGTGTAAACACATGGGGAACTTTTAAAATGTACATGTTGGGAGCTGTCATAGCTGTGATTCATCAGCATGTGTTAGAGTCTGACGGTGTTGTGGAGGATGATGCCGACAACCACCGCAGGCCCCGGAGGAGGAGAAGAGTGTTCAGACCAAGGGTAACCTACCAGGGGCTACATGATCTGGAGATAGTAGAGTGTTACAGGGTGGACAGGGACATCTTACAGCAAATAGTGGAGCTGTGCCAGCCATGCCTGAGAACCAGAAATAACAGAGGGGAACCTATCCCAGTGGACACGAAGGTATGTGTAAGCATGCGAATACTAGCCACAGGTACCTTTCAAAGGCCAACTGGAAATATAATGGGGATCTCACAGGCATCAGCATCCAGGGTACTACACCAGCTCCTGGATGCCATGTTACCACATGCCAATGAGCATATATACTTCCCCGAACTCAGGAGGAGTTGGCCAGCAATATGCGCACTTCCACCGTGTGGCACACTACCCAGAGGTACTGGGTGTGATAGACTGCACGCACATACAAATCAAGTAACCACCCGGTGAGCATGCTAGGCGCTACATAAACCGCAAGGGATTCCACTCCATCAACTGCCAGGTCATGTGCAATGCCCAGGGCATTATCATGGATGTGTGTGCTGACAGCCCTGGAAGCTACCATGACTCCCATATCTGGCATGCCTGACAGCTGTATCAGGTATTTGTCAGGGGGGACATCCCACATGGCCACCATGTGGGGGATGCTGGCTATGCACTGGAGCCGTGGATGATGACTCCCATCAGAAATGCACACACACCCATGCAAGAACACCATAATGAGGCACACGCACAAACCAGAATCATCATACAGTGTGTGTTCTGGATGCTGAAATCACGGTTCCGGTGCTTGGACACATCTGGTGGAGCCTTGCAGTACTCTCCAGGCACATGTGCCCACATCATCATAGTATGTGCCATGCTACATAATATGATCCTGTGGAAACAGCTGCAGCAGGGACAAAATGGTGAAGGCCCTCATAGCCCACCGCAATTGCCAAGGCCACCACAGGCACAGAGGGATTCAGACCATGAACACACTGTGCCAGCCCCAGTAGGCAGACAGAGGCATGCCCAATATGCCTACACCTTGGCAAAGAGGGAACGTATAGCACATACTCTGACAGTGTAGGCCCCTACAGACTGACACACCTCTCCACCTGCACACACAGTAAAATGGATGGCACACAAGCACGACCACCTGTAAATTGTAATGTATAGGTGGCCCACTGTGTGAATCCTACATAGGCAGCCCTCAAACATTGTACACACAACAGCTATTGGAACAAGGAATGTCAACACCTGAACAGTACATGCGCCTATCAGCATATGGTGGTGCTGTGTGTATAGGTTCCCAGGTACATCGGTAGGTACACAGCCAATTGTCAGAGGCCATACACCAAATGGGGCAAACAGTGTCCACTGTTGCCACAACATCGAGTAACCAACTGTCGCATAGAGGAGCAGAGGCAATCATGGGAGCACATGTGTGTAAGCACTGTTCTGCACACACTAGCACAGAGTCCCTGCTGCTTTAATGAGGGGTTCCACATAATATAATCATGGATGTTGTGTCAAGGCATGGGGTGTACCCATGACAGGTACTCGTCACCCCAGCATGCTCCACCCACGGTCGTTTGAAGGTGTAGCACAGTATCATGTGTCGCTCACTGAGATATACATACCCAATGCTGGAGCACATCCAGTAAACATCACATGGAAATACCATTAACTGGACTCATCAATATGTAAACTAACTGAGTTACCCATGTGAGTGCAGTATGGAGTAACAGCCGTAGTATACTCCACGTACAAAACGACATAATATGTGTACAAATCCCAGATGGCCATATGTTAAATGCAGTGACTGTCGTGCATGTTCCCGGTCCCACGTCCTGCAAGGGATGTAACATAATCCCGAAGGCACGAGTAATGCATGTCGGATGCAGGTCAGCAGATCATGTTTAGAACACATTACCGGGAATATGCATTGCCCACTGCTGGTAAGCGACCTTTAAATATGACTATATGGATATGCGTGAAACAGGGATAAGCTACTCCGAATATCACGCAGATCATGGTCATTGATGTCCAGAACAGGTGAAACCAGCATTATTCACCCCTGTACTAATAGCGTCTGCTCTGAAGGGTAAAACGGCCACTGCCAGGTGTAGAACACACAATCATGTATCGAATCATCTAACACTATTGCTAGGCAAGATGTACCTATGGTAGGGTTGCCACCTCTTCAAATGACTAATGTGGGACATACGTCAGATGTCTGCAGGCCGACACATACACCCGGCCAGTACAAAAAGCAGAACTGCACTGTTTTGCCTAGATAAAAGCTCATTCTTGTAATGTTGACTTACTTATTCTGTTTATTGGTTCAGATACAGAATAACTGTTTTATGCGATTATTACATCAACTATAGGAAATAAGTATGTTCTAAAATCACAGGACATTTGCCATGTTTACAAATATTTTGCAGGACACAACTGCCCAAAGAGGGACTGTCCCTCGCAGAGTGGGACAGCTGGCAACCCTAACCTACGGCAGGTGTGTAATGTGACAGGTACAGACACAAACGTGCGGAGTCCAGGAAACAGTATACACCAACAAGTACACAATGAAAGGTGTAGCTTGCCTGTCACTTTCCCCATCAGATATATATATATATATATATATATATATATATATATATATATATATATATATATATATATATATATATATATATATATATAATACAGATAGAAAGGGTGATGGAGTCATATATGTTGATATATACGGATTCAGTGATATCTGCAAATATATATAAATAGGTCAACGACATTCATAACACCTTGGAGGTACAAATAATTAGGATACCACCAACTATGGAATGTGTAACATACCGACATGCGTAACCACGAGGGTGAAAGTCCGAAAGAACACAGTAGCAGAACAGTACAACCGCGAGTAATAGTATGATGATATGAATGGATAATTAGTCACCGCTGCCGGTGTTGCGGTCCACGTAGGTACTGTGTTCAACTGTGTTTGTGAGTGCCGTAGTCTGTGTATGTGTGTGTTGAGGGTGCCATGTGCATCCCCGTGTGACTGTAATGTGTGTGTGTGTGTCCGCATCATGTGTCTGTTAGTGCCAACTCGGAGGTAGATCATTACGGTAGGTGTGGGTATAGCCAGCCGTAGGCATACGGTTACCACCTGTCCCACATTAGGAGGGACAGCCCCTCCCTGGGCAGGTGTGTCCTGACATAAAACATTACAAAGGGCAAATGTCCGAGATCATAGGACATTAATATGTCCCATATATAATGTAATAGTAGCATTAAATAGTTATGCCTGTATGTAAGAAACGTGAATGTTACATGCAATATGATAAGTAGCGAAAGTCCCACAACAATAGGTATGTATTGAGGAAAAAAGTATGTGCTATCCTGTGTACTGACCGTGGCTATGTGTTGGCCTGTAACACCGCTGTGTGTCCTGGAAGTGTCCAACAATGGCCATATGAAAAGGTGGCAACCCATGGCAAAGAGGTTCCATTACCAACACAACCACAATGACTGCAAATATCTGGGACAGAAATACACGGGATAGCTGTCATGTAGACATATCCCTTTACATATCGCTGCAATTCCGGAGGTATGGAAGTATCAACCTCACCTGCATATTATATAGAAACCAATTAACAACAGCCCAATGTACAATCCCATAACATAAGTCTACTAACTGATAGCTCTTTAATTAGGGATGGAGCCCACACACATATATATGGAATATGTAGAAATGCAAGCCCCACAAACCTGTATATGCTACGTACACCCACCAACATCCCCCACACTAGAAACTATAGCAATACAGACTGTAATAACAGCACAAACATCCAGTCAGTCAATTACAACTGTAGAACCGTCAACATACCTTGTGAGAGACACAATTAAAGGCGCCATGCAAAATTGCAGCTGTTGTATAATGGAACAAATGGCGATGTTACAGGTTTTGTTTGCAATAGTCCGTTAACAGACGTTGGGATGACAGGTACACCCACATGTTGAACCACATACTCTAGCTGTCACACACAATCCACGGGGGACATGAATCCAAAGTATACTTGTCTCTATGCATAGCAGTTGCAATTACACATAACAAAACACAATACAGGCCATCTCCTCGAAGGTAGGGCAAATGGGCAACGCCCAAGTGCAGAAGTCAATTATACCCCACTGTTGCCACATAATTGGTGAATGGAGTAGCTGCACAGCTGATATGCAAGTAATTAGTCACTCAGAAACACCAATAGGCGGCAGGAAACCACATGTTACAGGTATCGATGTATATAAGGAAGACTTGCCAGAAATTCAAACCGTATGCTCATACAAAATATCCGTGTAAGCAGTGTGAGAGAGATAGAGACGAAAGTCCGTAACGATAACAAGGTATGTAGAACACTTGGTATGTAAGTTTATGTACAGCATGTTTTGTATTAATTATCTACTGTATGTATAGCCTGGTTTGCATTAATTAAAAGTGTCCACAATGCATAACGTGGGAAAAGGTTTTTATGTAGTGATGTCTTGCTGAGGGCTTTAAACAGAACTATTACATACAACCCACCGTCAGTGGTAGGGTATGTCCAACAAGTATGTGCCATAGCCGGGGATAGTATATGTTGATATACTGTTACAGTAGGCATGTGTATGGGCATATAACGGCAATGACATGTCTAAGGTGGTCCCGCTGTGCAAGTATGCTTCGCATTATGGGATACTATGTAAAATATGTGTAATGTATAGTATTGTAGGTAGATATGTCAGATATTCTACACAGCATAACAGGCATATCATGCATACCAAAGGTATCGTCTATTGGCATGTACAATAACAGGATACATATGGCTTGTAGGCATGGGACATTGTAATAGCATGATAGCTAATCTAAATGGAAGGGCTAGCAAGTAACCATGCACAAAGGACATGTAATAGCTTCACAGGTTCATAGTGGGGTACTATGCAGTCTGGCAAGTCTATGTGTAAGCACAACTACAGTGTTCACACCAGTGGCACCCCTCTAGGGTAGTGTCTTGTGATCAGCAGAGTCATGTGTTACCTGCACCTCTGCACAGTACAGCCACTGCAGTGATCCCTGGTGTACATGTGTCTCCCAAACACCAAGCGAGGTATCACATGAACAGTGCTACTGAGTGCCCCTGCGTGATGTACATAGGAGTCATGTTCCAAAGCATGGTGAGTGTCCGGTTTGGGAATGTAACCCTCAAGCACATCCCACTCATTGTTGCGTGTGTGCACATATCCATGAGCATGTTGCTCACAGTGGCATTTGCGTATGTCGCGTATGTGGCGTATATCCATTAATATAGTTGTGGACATGGGCCCTGTCTGTTCAGCAGAGGTCACCCCTGAGTATATAGTATGCAAATGTGTACAGACATGGTGTCCGTAGTTCAGCCGCATACCTTAGCTGTCGGAGCTCAATAAACGTCATGGCGTGTTAATGCTGTGGTATGTAAAGCTATAGCTGTTGTGTAAGGTACACCCTAAATGGGGTGGTGTACCCTTGAATGTGTGTAGAAGTCCTGAGTTCAGAGGTACAATGGGTGCCAATGTACCAGCTACGCACCCAGTACAGATAAGTGTGGCCATGTAGAAGGATATCCACGCCACAGTGGCAATATGGTAATCACAGGAGTGGGTGTGACATACGTGTGTACTACAAACATGTACAATGTGACATGTATGTAGGGGACTACCACCTATGTGATAGTGGGTGGGTAACTGGTGTAATGCAAAGGTGATGTCCATGGACCTTGTGTCATGCAGCTTGATGCCATGATATTCATATCAGGTATCTGTCACAGTGACACCCATATGGATGGAGTCAGTATCAGCTGGTGGATCAATCATGGTGCTTTGTATGTAGGGGTTTGTAAAGCTAGGCAGGGAAAGTCCCTCTGTGCTAGCCTGTACCTCAGGGAAGCATATACTGAACATGAGGGGCCCAATGACTGAGGACTGTGGTATGCCAAATGTAACTGAAATGCAGTAGGTACTATGGTATGCTACCCTCATTGTGTGTGTCCTATGCATGAGCCACGTTGCATAACATCCACAGACATAGGGTATGATGTGCAGGTGGATGTGTATGTTGTCAATACCAGAATGGAGAACGGTGCTGAAAGGCAATGAGAGGACAATGTAGGATGTGTGGACTCCCGTACCATCATCAACTACCCTGGTAACTGTATGAAAGGAGTCCACCAGGTGTAGGGGCCATGCTCTGGCCCTAACAAGTCCAACACGTGTGGCATCAAAGGACCGGAGCCCAACAATGTCTCTGTTTATGACGTCCTTGATGATGTGCCCCATAGCCATGCAGAACAGTCCAGGCAGGTGTGTAGGACTATAGTCCCACTCGTGCATTGTGGTGCCACCTGCGAGGAGTGTGATAAATGTTGCTGTGTGTGATTCAGGGGCCACAATGTCTGATACAAGGCTATTACTGAATATGTGGCCTAGTGAGGAGACATGTCGTTCAGAGGTTTGTGGACATCACAGCCTGGGACTTTGGAAGGTGACATGGGGCCAGTGTCCCAGGACATATAGAGTGCAGGTTAGTACTGTGTAGGTGTGACCGCAGGGACACCGCAATGTTCCTGCATGGATTGTGGCCCTGTAGTGAGTGAGAGGGTGCAATGTTACCATTGAATCCATCTGCCAGCATGTTGCTAACATCACCTGGGTCTGTAATGTTCCTGAGTGACTGTTGTATGTGAGAGCAGATGTGGGTGTTGCCATCGACTACTGACATACCACCATAATGCCTTGTGGTACACCCCGGAATGTGTCGCAGTAATGTTTACATAGCTAGTCTTGGAGTATGTGATGAGGGATCCCGTGGCCCTACCGAGGCTGACCAGTGAGCTACCCCACTCATGGGAATGTACACCACTGTGCAACAGCCTCCACCTGTTGTTGTACATTATGTCCATGGAACTTGGCCACCAGAGTGGCGTCCGTTATCTGGTGTGTATCATCATGGCTCTGTGTGGAATAGCATGATCCATGCAGTCGTGTACATGCTAATGAAGTGCACTTGGGTATGTTTCAGCATTTGTATATGCATTGTCCATCTGCATGGGTGTCATGACGTTAACAACCGCTGTCAAAAGACGTCTGTAGTAGGTGTTGTAGTACTCATGTACTGTGTATGCCATGAAGGGTGTGGTGCCGGGATGTGGCTAACAAGTTTGATTAGCATATGTTCGGAAACCACCAATGAGGGGATAACCCCAGGTGTGGAACACCAGTCACATCTTGGTAGTGTTCATGTCAAGGTCAATGTTGGTCTTGGAGGTGGTGTGTATGGGTTGATCCAGCCGAGGTTATGACTCATGGATGTGTCGGTACATGAGTGGCTATCCCAGTTAAGTGTGGGGTAGTGTCAGTCACACATCAGTAGTAGCTGTCTGAGCCCTACTGTCCAGTACACCAACAAATGAGGTCTGGTAACCGCGGGGTATATTGTTGAATCTGTAGCTTGTTACAATGTGTATAGCGGTTCTGGACACAGTTAGTTGCACATGGAGCACCTCTGATGCATTGTGCTAAGTAACTAGCCAGTATGTGTGTACAACATAGTGGGACATGGGAACACCTCAGCTGTGGGTGTGCCGGTCCAGGTATGTGCCTGAAAGGTATGGTCTGTCTATAACCTGTCATTGCAGGCATGCTCTGCAGAGCCTAGAGGCAGGTCCCAGTCACTGCAGAGATATTGGAGTAGTGCATTATAAGGTGTGCCTTGCCTGTGTGTATCACAGAGGAAGATGCAAGCATTGTGTCACATGACCCCATGTCTTGCTTGCTAGTTCCCATTCTGCCGGTGACTGTTATTGGAAACTGTGCAAGACAGGCAGTATAGAAGCAGCAAGAGCCTTACATGTGATCTGTACTCCCAGGGCTGACAAGTGCAGGTCATCTGTGCCAAAGCATTGTGTTTGACTAGGTCAGTCAAAGCGGACAGATACCAGATGCCTGTGGACTGACAGCAGAAGCATAGGCAACTGTTGAAGTGACACAGTCAGTCATTGTACAGTGGTATCGGGTCCAGATGAATGCATAATGCTCCCCAGGGCTAGGCCCACACCTTCAGGGCTACAAGACTGGTGAGCTATTGCATGTCCCTGCACACGTAGTCTGTGAAGTGGCATCTCAGGGCAGTCACACTAACATGGAGAATGACAGTCACATCGTACCTGGTGAGGTGTGGCATGGGTGCATAGGTTATGTTGCAGAACCAGTTACCCGACAGCAAGATGTAAGCGACTATCGCCTTGTGTAGCCTGCTGTGTGGAACTGCAGTGTGACCGTCTGCAGAGTCACCTATGATTGGTGTGTTGTGTATGTTATAACACCTATTGGCTGTATGTGATGGGCACACATGAGTCTGTGGGCTATAAGTTGGTGATGTTGTGTTCCGTGATGGGGGCTGCCTCTGGTGCCTACACAGAGTATGGAGAGGTACTGCACAAGTTGTCCTCGTATGTGTGGCCTGTGGTGGAGATCATGTGAGACTATGTGATGAGTGGGGTGTGTTGCGAATGTTACACATCCCCACATGACTGTCAGGTGCAGCCAGGGTTGGTGACAGCATTACCCACAACAGGGCTGCATAACTGCATCCCCCACAGGCTGTAGTGTTGTATGTTGGGAGGTGAGCATTGAATGTGTACATGAGACAATTGCTCTATTGCCACATGTATGACATAGCCATCATATAGACAGGCAATAGCACTGGTACGTGACAGTTGGACATGCCTGTATATACAGCCATGTCTCACAGGATATGTGCGTTACACGTGTACAACAGCTGTTGTACCATAAGCAAGCTGGAAATTTTAGGACAGCCAGTGTACCTGTGGGAAATGGTGTGGAATGGGTGCTATATTAATCAGTAGCTCATGACATGCTCACAAGTTCTGAACAAGTGCCTAGCATGACCATACAATGCAGACAGGGTGTTGGATAATATCAACCCACAAGTGGTGATGACAGTCATAATGGGTGGCACCGCACTATAACCCTGCTGAGTATGGTGTGCATGTCCATGAACCATTATCACTGTAGATGTTAGCAGTACAGATGTACAAGACAATACGGATGTTTGATTACAAATACCTTTGTATGTCACAGGAGTGTTCTACCAGTGGCCTGTTGACAGACTCACAACTACAAAAGGTGCCAGAGTGACATGTGCATATCACACCAGTGCCAGCTACAGTAGAACAGGGTTAATGTGTTGTACTCCACCCTCATTGTAGCCCATACCACACAGACAAATGTTAGGCATCTGTGTATGTAAGGATGTGAATAGCCATGACCTATGAGGAATAGCTGTGTCAGTGTTGTGAGCAACATACAGAATGGGCTGTGTGGGTGAGGTGTGTGACATATGTGCACATTCTGATGGATGATATCAGCATTGTCACCGCTAGGTGAACATCCCTGTACCCATTAACTACCACCTAGGCTGTGGTCAACATTATGGACACTGTGTAAGGGATGGTGCTGTGCAGTACACCTCCCTGCCTTGGTGACATCTCCAGGCCCCTTGGGTAGTCATACGAGGTACCCATGTCATGACAGGGTGCCATCCATGAGCACGGAGATCATTGGACAGGCATATACAGCACTGGGGTGACCAATATTGGATCACATATCACCTTTAAGGGGTAATGGCTATGCGTGGATGGGTGATACCAGCCTTCACAATCCTCACCTCCACTATGCAGCATGCTGTCTACCTTGCATAAAGACATTTGCTACACCATGATGATGGACATGCTACATGTCCATATCCTGATCTGTAAGACATACGTCATGGACAGCCACCATCCTAATACTAGGATTGCCACATGCTGGACAGATCCCTGTGCCATACATGTGACATACTCCTGCCAAACCATGCAACCCTGTCCATCAAAGCTGCACATGTCATCCCAGTCATACATGGTGTGATGGCCGCATGTTAGATGTAGTATCAACTGTCTGGATCAGTAATGTGGCACTGATACACCACGAGGTGGCATAATGGCTGTCTGTTACAGCTAGGAAACCTTGCCCGTACATTCTATGGTTGATAACCATCCCTGCGAATGACGTCCGACTAGCCATTGTCCCATGTCTATCACATGTGCAACACAGGCGATCCGTGGCAGGATGTTGAACAGCTATACAGTGCTGTGTAGATGTATATGGCAAAACACATGCATGTACAGGTGTCCATGCGTATGTGTGCATTGTCACTGCTCAAGTCCATTAAGGCTGTATCTGTGTAGATATGTGACATATACACAGCATCAAGGTCAACAGCATTACCGTGGACACATCCAGGCATGTGCAGATAGGTAAGAACACCAGTGCAGGCAAATAGACATGCCCACATCAAGACAGCATTCACATGGAGTATGAACACTGTAATGAGGTGACACACATATATGGTGATGATATCCAATGCATAACGTGTGTTACATGTGTGTGACACAAACACATCAGTCGTGTCAGTGTCATGATGATTTGCAAAGATAACTGTGCAGATGTACTAGATGTCATAGAAATGTATGTGCAGCACTATCTCTGTACATCTCTGAAACTGTGACCTGTCACCATCATTATGCCTTACAGATAATGCCTCGTACACACCTTCCAGTGTACAGCCGCCAGGAGGATGATGTCCTCATCCCATACCTCCATGAGAACTATGAGGTGTTGTTCAGCCATGTACCACAGCATGCCCAACAGTGGGACGACCTGTGGCAGGATCTACGCAGGAGGGTGAACGATGTGTGTGGCCATAACCGCACCTACCAGCAGGTGCACAGACACTGTATGGACTTGATACGACATGCAAAACAGCGTGCCACTGTAATCACCAGGGAACAAGGTGGAACAGGTGGTGGGCCACCAACCCAGCCCCCACTCACACACACCAAGGAGCTACTGGCCAGTCTGGGGACACCCTCAGAACAGCATCCACACACACTAGCTGCCATCATGGAGGTAGGTGTCTCCCAACCAATGAGCCTGGAGTTGCCTGGTAAGTCAGTACTGCACATATGGCTATTATATCCCATTTAGTTGCATGTGTCACTGTACATTATATAAAGTAACAACATATGCAAGGTATGTGGACACACATGCTGCATACTACAGTATGCTACCCTGTGTATGCACACATGTGCATACTATATGCTATTATACAGGCGAATGAGTTAACATGCACAGTGCACCCTTTGGCTGTCATACAGTCATGGATAATGTTCATACTGCTGTGTCACTCCAAATACAGGTACCTCTGGCGTGCCGCACAGACATGAGTCCATTGTAGGTGAGACTGTCATCAGTATCAGGCATGTTAAAGCATAGATCTATTTGCCATGTGGCAAGTTAACAGTTGCACACTTGATGTTCATTCCAGTCACGATATACAGGTCGCATCACCCATCAGTCACACAAGCCACCCATGTGCAATATATACAAATGAAATGATACACTGACTTGAAACCACAGTAGTTGTCATTGCTACATGTGTGGTCAGCTGTTCATACAACGGCGGAGGTGTTCTACAATGCAGGCATATGTAGTATACATTGGAACAACATGTGTGGTACGCAAACAGTACCACACAGTGAGCTGTGATATGGGCAGCCCACAGGTGTCACCATTGTGTTATATGCTCCTGCATTGGGTGCACACATTGTGATGTGCCATCTGACATGTCCCAGACACGTAGTGTTCTGGCTGCAATATTGTCACACTATCCCATGACCCATACCCCACATACCAAACATACAACCCACTGTCTGCATAGCCCTGTGGATGGTGACATATCTGACATCTATGGGTGTATGTCATATGGGACAACACAGACATGTGAGATAGATGGCCATCACACACATTTGGCCAACACATGTGCACACATGGCCATGGGGGATGGCCAGAGACACGTAGCCGCACAGTAGATGTGATGTGTATACACCCTGTTGCACATTGTCCACACATGGTCCAATTATAGATTTAGTTGACTGATTATACAGTTGATGTGGTACACTGGACATCCTAAAAGCCTGTGCACAGCTAGTGGAGGTGTCACTGAAGTCTACCATATAAGATCTGTTGAACATCACGACTGTATCATAGCATGACAGTAGTCACCTGTACAGCTTCCACAGACATAGACGCCACATCAGGCCACAGATACTGTACATTTTCCTTGCTGCTGTAGGACATCACCGTTAGCTGTGCACCTCGTGTGTGTGGTACATCAATGTCATATGGGAAATGGTCAATTGACATGGTTGCTAGGCAGCTAAGACCCTGTAGTTGTTGTGCAGGGGTGTCATCTGTAGGTCCTCCAGTGACCTGTCACTTGACACAGCATGGTTTGGTGTGTATACACCTCAGCGTCGTGGGTCACAATCCACAGTTATGCCATGGGTATGCATGCAGTTATGGCTATGCAATGTGTACATATTATGCATTGTACAGCAATATAGATGCCTCATGATGCCATGCAATGGCACAGTGTCTGTACTTCACACTGTATAGCAATGTAGACGGCTCACACTACCCTTCCATATTCATGCACATTTGCTAAACATGCATTCTGCCTGTAGGGCATACAGACAACACCGCAATGTGATGCCCGTTACGATGCTGTACATGTGTCAGGACACCATTGTGTCAGACATGTATGCATGTTAATGCACACGTCAGCAGATTACATGTCAAGGTCACATCAGCCATGTGTACTGTTATCCTGTTCTGGTCCACATGGTGTATCACGGGGATGCATGCATACTACCATGATTGTGTGAACTGCATGGCTACTGATATGACACCTGCTTGCTGTAGTGTGCACCCCAGGGAGGTATGCTTACTAACACTATTAATGTCTGAGCTGCATGCCCTCTGCTGTATCACAGGCATGCTGCATGCCATCTGTCAAATCACATGCATGGTGTGTGTGTGTGTGTGTGTGTGTGTGTGTGTGTGTGTGTGTGTGTGTGTGTGTGTCTGTGTGTGTGTGTGTGTGTGTGTGTGTGTGTGTGTGTGTGTGTGTGTGTGTCTGTGTGTGTGTGTGTGTGTGTCTGTGTGTCTGTGTGTGTGTGTGTGTGTCTGTGTGTGTGTGTCTGTGTGAGTGTCTATTGTAATTTAGAGTCTTTCTTTGCATTCACAGGTGATGTAGGTGCGTTACCCTCCTGCGGTCCGTCTGATGTTAGTGTCCCCACAGATACTAGCAGTGATGAACATATGCATGAGTCACAGGCAGGGTTGTCAGGGGCTGAATCTGTGCCAATGGTTGCCATCCTAGCTAGGTCCCCCTCTTCCCTGCACAGAGTTCTGCTGCCAACACATACCGCATCACCAGTGGCCATAGAGGAAGGACAGTCAGCGTCTGTTAGAGTGGAACAGGAACATGTGGTAGCTACAGAAGGTGTGTTTACACACCATGGTGTCAGTGTAATGACTGCAGATGTGCCACACAGGCATGTGGCCGGTGCTGCTCGTAGGAGGACCTCTGGCAGACATGCACCTGCAGGACAGAGTGCAGCAGCTGGTATCACCAGATGCATGTTCCAGACTGTAATGACAGCACAGGCACGTGCTGAACGGAAGAACAGAGAAGGGCAGAGGCTGCAGAGGGCCGCTATCCGTATCCTAAATGACAGCATCCAGGCATTGGCAAATGCTCAACAGCAAATTGCTGATGTTCTGGACAGGCGATTGGGTGACATGGTCGGAATCCTTGACCATGGCATGGCAATCTGCGAGCGTGAGCTGTCTGTGCTGGAACATCTGGTAGGAGTGAGGCATAGGCCACGTGAATGTAGGCCAGCTACACCACCTAGTGCAGGTCAACGTGAGTGTGCCACCTCACATGCCTGCTCCCATAGTGCTGGTAGCAGTAGCAGTGCAGCTGGTGCTGCGCTGTCCACACCAGGACACAGCAGGCCATGTGGACGTGGCCCTGGACATTCCCAGTGGGGACACGGTTCCAGTGGACATGTGTCGTTGGACAGTAGCCAAGCTGTACCTCTGCCGGTAGTGCATGTGCAACCCCTGGCAGGCACAGGTCACGTGGTCGTGGCTGGACACAATGAGCTGTACAACCTGGTCTGTACAATCTGGAGCTGTCAATAATACCCCGTGTAGGCCTCACAAAAGGAAGAACTGTGTGCACACATGCACGCACACAGCAAAGACATCTGTAGGGCACCACAACAACCACATGCATACTGAACAGACATGTCCAATCATATCACTGGCCCTTACCCACACACAAGATGTCATCCATTGGTGCAGCCTATGCCCCTGGCAAACATTATCACCCTGTGCATATGATGAAGCCTGTGCCACATCCCTGTCATCCACACCATTGGTGCAGGGACATGCTCAAATGGTCTGATGCACAGGGTGAACAGAATAGTGAGAAGTGTATATTACATTAGTTGTGTAAGAATAGTGAGAGAAGTGTATATTACATTAGTTGTGTGTGAATAGTGAGAGAAGTGTATATTACATTAGTTGTGTACTGTTGACACACACCAGACATACCATGTAGTACAGGTTTACCATGCATTGTTATATGTTCACAGTATGTGTCTCTGTAACAACAGTAACAGCATGTTGGTAATGATGCCCTGGTTCCCTCCTTATGGTCTACTTGCATGTGCCTACAGGTAGCACTGTTTGCAGTCTCCCATGTGTAACTGTGGAGTACTCACAGGCACATATGGCAATATCAGCATGCTATATGTAGCCTCAGCCTGACTGTTGGAAAGTCTAACATAACACAGATGTCCACATATACTGATCCAGAAGCATGTGGGCAGTTTAATAGGCTACAGTGGCTAGAGACGTGACATCCATACCAGGTCACATCACAGGTATGTCGACATGGTACAGGGTTGTACACAGCTGTCTGGCCAATGATAATGTTAGAGGCCACTTGATAGCATGAGGCCTCACTGTGTAGCAGTAATACCCTGTCACATTACAGGAACATGCTCACACTCACGGGGTCAACAACACTATAACGCACACCCCATAGTGTTGAGGTGAGGACCCTTGCCTATGTGGTCATCACTGTCACAGTACTGTGAACCCACATGACGCGACACAGAGAAAGAACATGTACAGGTAGCCAGTGCGGCTGAGACTGATGGCATCAACAGGGTAGTGGACTGCATCACCATGAGGGGTTAGGGATCCTGTGTGTTCTGTATGGTAGCATACACCCTCACTCCATGCACCAGACAGCCATACACACCTACATACACACACACACACACTGTGGAGACCACAAATGTCATACACATATGGATAGCTGATGTGTGTGATACACACACCACACCTGCCTACATCATGCTTTCCACACTGCAGTATGTACAGATCTCTACAACAGTGTACAGGGGTGTGTAACAATTGGGATGTATTCCTCACCATATGTGGCATATATGGTCACACAAGCAAACACACATGGCAGTACTGTGAATGATACACCTGCTATATGATGATACGTCTGACAGACATGCAGCAGTATTGGCCGCATTATGTGTACCAACGCTACCTTCAGCAATTGTGCTGCTATATGCACATGGGAGGATGTAAGTGTTACAGGTGTCAAGTGACGTACTGTCAGTAACACCTGACCACTGTGTAGGTTTTATGTCTCCACCGTCAAGTAACGGTAACATAGCGTACTGTTTGCACATGTAATGGTAGGATGGCATGTGACACACCTGTGAGCTGTCCCCGGCAAACATCCATCTACACAGGTGGATCACCACTTTATGTACACACATCCATCCATACCTGCTGTACATCCTACCATACTGTCAGTATGTCACCATATACAGGTGTCAGTGATGGGGCTGCATTGCAACTGCATGTTGTAGTTAGGCACAGATGAGTTACTTACATCAGCTACTGCACATGCATGGTAGCTGCATGCACACTACAGATTGTACATGTGTGTTGGTCCTACATGCCTGTCATGTAGCCATGTTTGTATGCATTGCAATTGGTGGACATGTGTGTTGACATAAATAACACATGGACTGTTGTATGATATGATGGGTGTCATGGGTAACTAGTACAGAGGGAATGTGTCCTCGGTCAACATTGCTGCCTCATGTACTGTTAGCATTCAACAGCCATGGACCCACCTTCCATTTGCATGCATATGATTGCTGTAGCCACTTGTCTGCATGGAGGACAGCAAAAGCTATGCTATGTACATATGTGTTGTGTGTGTGGTCCATGCACATATCCACTGCAATTACATGTATGACATAGCCAAACATGTGTGTTCATTGGTGTACAGCGACAGTCATCTGTCACAGCTGTGTAAGACCCAGGGCCCCTGGTATGTGTAGAGCCGACCTGGTTATGTACAGTGGTATCATTGCAATGCATAACACATGATGGAACCCTGTTGGTACATGTGTAGTCTGCACAGTTGCTGTAGACCTATGTACAGTCCACTGGTCATGAGTCACACGGTGTTGTGTTAATGTATGGCTGTGTATTGCTGGTCCAATGACATGGTGATGTCAGAGGGCTACATTGTAGATTGTGGTGTGTACCTCTGTGATATGCACCTGAGACATCTGTGATAGCTCCTGAGTGTGTACTGGTCAATACATGTGAGTGGCCTTCATGTACATGGGGACAGTAATACCATACTGTGCCCTTCCGTGTTTAGAATCTGTGTGCATGCAAGACGGCCCTTTGCAACTGCTAAGTGTGTGAGCATGCCCAGTACGCCGTTGTGTAGATGGACACACAGTACTTTCCAAACTGCAACCTTCTGTGTATAGAATCCGTGTGCATGCAAGACGGCCCTTTGCAACCGCTAAGTGTGTGGGCATGCCCAGTACGCCATTGTGTAGATGGACACACAGTACATTCCAAACAGACGTGTGATACTAAGCGTGTGGGCATGGCCATTGACATCCTGTATAGCAATGGTGGTCATCCAGGAACAGGTGTCCATTTTCAATGTCACAATGGATGCCTACATTGAACACACTGGTTGCTGTCTTGAAGGGTGTACTGACTGTGGCGCGTCCCGTATCTATGTAAAGTTGTTGTAGTGCTCCGTAGATATTTGGTTGCCCCAATCACACCACTGCCGCACTGCTGTGTGTTTGCCTACGTCTACCTTGGGACAGTAATATGCTTTCAGACTGCTCACTCTCTATACATTCCCTATCGGCGTCCTTGCCTTTGCGGATGATGTCACCCACCTAGAAGTATGCCTCTGGGAGTGCTGTGCTCAGTAATCTCGGTAGCGCGTTCTGTAAATGCGTCATGCTGTAGTGTGTTAGGGTAGTTAGGTGTATGTTCGACTCCCAGCCCTGCCAAGTGTGTGTGTGTGTGTGTGTGTGTGTGTGTGTGTGTGTGTGTGTGTGTGTGTGTGTGTGTGTGTGTATGTTTCCAGCTGCCTGGGGACTCAGTCTTGCTTTTAGACGCCACACACCACAGCAGTTTGCTACCGACGTCTTTGCCTTTGCGGATGATGACGCACCTAGATGTATGCCTCTGGGACTGCTGTGCTTAGTAATGTCGGTAGCATGTTCTGTAAATGCGTCATGCTGTAGTGTGTTAGGGTAGTTAGGTGTATGTTCGACTCCCAGCCCTGCCAAGTGTGTGTGTGTGTGTGTGTGTGTGTGTGTGTGTGTGTGTGTGTGTGTGTGTGTGTTTGCGCATGCTCCCATCTGCCTGGGGACTCAGTCTTGCTTTTAGATGCCGCACACCACAGCAGTTTGCTACCAACGTCTTTGCCTTTGCGGATGATGACATGCACCTAGATGTCTGCCTCTGGGACTGCTGTGCTTAGTAATGTCGGTAGCGCATTCTGTAAATGCATCATGCTGTAGTGTGTTAGGGTAGTTAGGTGTATGTTCGACTCCCAGCCCTGCCAAGTGTGTGTGTGTGTGTGTGTGTGTGTGTGTGTGTGTGTGTGTGTGTGTGTGTGTGTGTGTTTGCGCGCATGCTCCCATCTGCCTGGGGACTCAGTCTTG
>NC_056728.1:15000377-15030377 GCF_019279795.1 Protopterus annectens
TGTGTGTGTGTGTGTGTGTGTTTTCAGCTGCATGACAACAGTACATTGCTTTGACAGTATTCACTCTCCATAACATCCGTGCAGCGTCTTTGCCTTTGATGCTGCTGTCTGCAGGCTAGACGTGTGCCTGTGTGAATCATGTGATCCACTGATCACGGTAGCGCGTTTTGTAACTGCGTAATGCTGTCATGTGGTACAGTGCTTGCATTTATGTTCTGCTCCCAACCCTGCCACGTGTGTGTGTGTGTGTGTGTGTGTGTGTGTGTGTGTGTGTATATGTATCTATATATATATATATATATATATATATATATATATATATATATATATATATATATATATAGATATATATATGTATATATATATATATATATATATATATATATATATATATATATATATATATATATGTATATATATATATATATATATGTATATTGTATATAGATATGTATGTTGGGATTATCACTCTTGACTGTGCTGCATTGTCTGTACGTGAACACCTTGGATGTATGTACATCTGCTATGGCTCTGTGATAGTGCACATACTGTGTGCTGTAGTGATCGTGGGTTATACATGTGTAGTGACCGGTTATTGTGTTGCTGGGTATTACACGGGCATTGGAAACAATGTTAGTGCAGCACCTTTGAGTGGTCGTATGCAGATCTCGGAAACAGTCAGCAGTGGTTATTACATTGGAGTGTGAGTATGGCTCATATCCATCTGTAGTAACTGTCAATTCTATGCACCCCAGGTTAACATTACAGACACACGTTTATCCACAGGTTGTGGTACAGATCCCAGGACTGTATGTGTAGACATTGACAGGTGCAGGACTGGGTTGTGTTGGATGAATGGAGGGGTGTCCATGGCCAGTAATGGGGATCTCTACAGCCTGGCAGGTACGGTCTGTGACTGTCCCACAACCTCCTGTATATGGCTGACACATGCTGTACCTGTGTATATGCAGACACACACACTTACCACAAACAGCTACGGCTATCATATACACACACCCATTGCACCACCATTGGGCCATGCAATAACCATTGTCCCTCACACACACACACCTACGTGTACATTGGATGGCTCTATGACAGCTCTGGACATGTTAACACCACACCCTGTGCATATGATGTCACCTGTGCCACCACCTGTGATGTGTAACATTGATGCAGGATCTGACTAACCTGGTGCTGCTGCACACAGTGGCTTTATTCCACTGTATTGATGTTAGCATGCTGTTAACACACAGTGTGTTACTTCCAGGTGTACTTCAGCAGGCATGATGCATTGCAGCTATGACCATCACTGTAGCATAGTTTACAGCACTGTTACCTCTGATGATGTAGTCTCCATCCATGTGCCATTTCACTGATGTGTGTAGTATTGGCAGCATGTGTGTCTGTGTGTGCAGTACGTGTGGGATGTGTGTAGTACACATATATACCTGCTTACAAATGCATACACGACATTACACAGGCTTCACCATTCATACACTAGCTTACTTGTTCTTCCACATGCGCACACGGGCTAACACGTGCGCACACATACTTACTCGGGCTTACTGGCGCGCATGGGCGCAGACACACTGTGGGCAGGTTTGCAGGTCACATCGGTGGTATCCATGGCGTACGCCGTCAGTCTCCTGATGTTCCCTGGGATAGCTCATGACACGCCTCTTCCACTGAGTACTGACAGCACACATGTGACACTGCTCTGGTGAGGTTACAGTGTTTTGTACATACATACTCCTGTTGTCACCTATCTTTTACTCTAATAGTCCCCTTAACCTACACTACACTGTAGAGGCTTGGCCCATATGGCATGACATGTTGTGATTCACTATCCTCAGCCTCACTTGCCTCACATTGCCTACAAATGCTTCGTTACATCTCTGACAGAACGCTTCCACACATAGCTACCAGTACGCAGTAGCCATGTTGTCTCCGGCTTGCCATTCATCTGCATGGTGTACTAACATCTAACTAAACCTACATTTTGTATGTAATTATCCATATGTCTTGTTTTGAAGTGCTGCGCGTTCTCGTGGCGCTGCGCTACGCTTCCACACCAGGGATCGGGGGAGGACAACTACTGGTTCATTGATATCCAATGGACAAAGCATCTCTGGCCTTGGACTTGGACATTGGCATGCTTCTTCGACTGTATTCATACTGTATTTGCAGCTGTCATTGCTCCATTTAGCAACATGCAAAACGTTAGTTGCAAAACATCCGGGTACATTTCTGCACATAACTCTGCTCTTGCACGGACAGCTTACTGTTTCATGTATCACGTAGTTATGTAGGGTTTCCACCTGTCCCACTTTGCGAGGGACAGTCCCTCTTTGGGCAGTTGTGTCCTGCAAAATATTGTGAGAAAATGGCAAATGTCCTGAGATTTTAGGACAAAATTATTTTCTGTATTGTATGTAATAGTTGCATAAAACAATTATTCTGTATCTGAAACACCTAAATGTTATACGAAACAGAATAAGGAACAAAAATGCTACAAGAATAAACTTTTATTCAGGCAAACAACTGAAGTTCTGTCCTTTGTACTGGCTGTGGGTATGTTTTGCCCTGCAAAATCTGATGTTTGTAGCACAAATGTCCCACTTTGGCCATTTGGAAAGGTGGCAACCCTATAATTACATCATTTGCATAGCTTACACATACAAATGGGGTATGTTGCAAATCCCAACATTGTCCATGCAATGTTCATGTTACGGGCGGTCTTGCACGCCCCTGCAGGTGTTTGCTGAATAGCCTGGCAGTCATCTTTCCTTGCTGTACTCTTACTCAATCCATAAATGCCGAAGGCGTCGTGTATCATGGCCTAGGCTTTGCTGTGTGCTATGTCTATTTGTGGTGTATGCATGGCTGTGGGTATGTCCCACTGTCATCATTGGTAAAGGTGACACCCTATAGGTACTTCCTGTAGACTGCTGTGTCATTTGACATGTCAGCACATACCTGCGGATGAACTTCCTACTGCAGCGCTTTTCATACCTTCTGCGTTATCTTGCGGTTGATAATGCTGTTTCCTCAGACATGTGTCTTTTTCTGATCATACCTATCAACCTCCTAGTGCAAAACATCTGTACAAAGCCTAACATGATGGGGGGACAGATAGGGGCAGATTCTACATATTGTTCTTACAAACGTAGATAGTTGGCAGTATTATAGGTTTTGTATTAGTATGACCTTTCTGAGGGATTTGGGGTCTTAAACACATATGTTTATCATTATTTAATGACATCAGTTCTCAGGTATTTGGCAGACAGGTACAGATTGTGAGAGGAACACACCACACATATGAGGCATACATCTGCACATTCGTACAGTTACGCCAATACACACAATACATGGCGCCATCACAGGCCAGTTACCATTACATTCCTATTGCAGAACACACCCACCCACTGGGTTATATTCCTCACACAGGCCAACAGGTGCTTATCTACACTACTTATTCCATCATGTACCTTATGTGTAGGCCGGTATTTGCACTTTCCGTCAGTGGCAGAGCTCACGTACGAGTATGGTGGACTGGACTCTGTATCAGTGACACTGCATGACACCCTGAGGGACACATGTCGTTTGAGTCTATTAACTTTCCACATTGACTTTCACAGGCCATACATTGTAATTCACATTTGTGGACAAACATGCTTATGACTTGTACATGTTTTGTCATTTGTCCTGATGTCTTTCTTCTCACCTGTCCACCTAGTATCACTAGTTCTGTACATTTCATTAGGATGGGTTACCTTCATACCTCTCACCTGTATGCCCTGGGGTTTGACCTATGATTCTGTTACATTTGTCATGATAATGTGCCTTTCTGATAGATTGCTGGCAAGCCATGACGGACTGTGCAGTTAGGTAATCATGACTGACATTTCTATTTCATGATTACTAACTCTCATAACATTCGTATTCCCAACTACGCAATTATTCTATTAACGGTCTGACTTTGTCTGAGGTATATTTAATATAGTCCCTATTTGTCTGTCGTGTACTATGCCTTAGTCCAGCTGTCTTATTCTGACATTCTGGCAGGTATGGTTACCATCTTGGTCGTATGCGTGTCCATCCATGATAATCGCCTACATGACACTGATATAGGTCCCTACGTCTTCCCCCAATGGTTTACACAATATCCAGTGGATGGGCTGCACCTTTTTAGTGAATATAGGCGTGTGCTATACCCACACAGGCATATTGATCACTCCCATGGGGCGTACCTAATAGATCTGTGCCAACCAGCACCTTGGCCCAATTCTGCATACCCATGATTCCCATACCTGACACACCTCCACAGTACCCATTAGACATGTTTAATGTGAGCGATAATAAAGTGTGAGGACACTTCCGAGCACTCCCCACTCTGCAGATATCAGCTCGTACGTCATACATTCAATCGACCCATGTGTTATTACCCTTGCACCTGCTACTGTTGCATGTACAGCTATATCGTAGTTGCAGCTGTGACATCTTTCGCATCAATGATGGTTCGCACTTCGTACAGATCAATTTTTGGGGTCCTGCAAAGGACACCTATATTCATGTTTAACGTGTAGAACTTGCAGACCCTGTCACACTGGTACTTTCCGGGAAATGGTTTGGAAACCATCGGTGTATTCTCCTTTCATGCATGTCTGTCTGTCTATCCATCCATATCAGCTATACCGTGACCTATTTATGTATATGTGTTATATGTACAGGGACATATGTTTGTTGTGTATATATCTATTCATGTATCGTGTGTATAGATATATATATCTGTACATATATACATATGTCTGTACATTCCTCATCTCGTAATTTGCTTTGGATTATGTCTGTGGATATATGTGTATATATATCTCCATATCATACCTTTCAACTGTACAGATTTCTGCTGCATGTAAAGCTGTTTGCCTCTTATCTTTGCTCCATTTTTCATAACCTTGTGTCTATCTGGCAAGTTAGTGGCATATCATTAAAGACTGACGTTGGTAAATAATGACAAACATTTCAGGTTACGACTTCATACCCTTCAGAGAATCCATGCTAGTGACACACCTGTTATTCTATCCACTTTCTATGTTTGTTAGGCAATATCTGGGGATAGTCCCTATTTGTGGTCCATTTTTCAGAACCTTGTGTCTATCTGGCAAGTTAGTGGCATATCATTAAAGACTGACGTTGGTAAATAATGACAAACATTTCAGGTTACGACTTCATACCCTTCAGAGAATCCATGCTAGTGACACACCTGTTATTCTATCCACTTTCTATGTTTGTTAGGCAATATCTGGGGATTGTCCCTATTTGTACCAGTTGTTGTCATGGCTTTGTCCGGTTTTGTACTTTACGGGTTTAACTGGTATGAGCCATGTACATGGAACGTGGGGAAAACACCATTCATTTTCTATTCTGTGAGCGGATTACACATGCGTAGGCGCACTTGCATGTCTTTATTGTGGGTTACATAGGTTTCATAGATAATTGTGCTTCCGTGAACTTTCATAATTCTGACCATAACAGTTACATATCTGTATTCCAGTTTATGGACTACTGCGTAACACACGTTCACCTTTACATATTTAAATGTGTGTACTGCACGAACGCTTTAATTACACTTTCAAGTTATATGTGCAGTGGTCGTAGGTCAACTAGGACTGCATTCACGTTGGCCGGATACCGGAACCACTATTCTATTGGTGTTCTCCTTCATTGATATGCCTACCCATAGTACTTAGCTACATCAACATATGCCTCACCGCTTCACCTACGACACAGGCATCCATTCTCCTGCTGGGAAAAAGGCGGTACTACATATTACACATTCCCTATTGCCTACTGCTGTGGACTCCGGCTGCATTGTTAATCACTCCGAGGGTATGCAGAACACCAAGGCATATAGTCCAGCCACATACAGGTCTTTGATTGTCAGGGTGTTCATGTAGTGATCTGGGTTTAGGCTTGTCCACCTGGTGAACGGAACTTCCCTGGCTGAGGTCAAATGTCAGATGAAGCATATGGACAGGGATTATCTCCCTATTTTGAAGTTTTACCTGTGTTTATAGACACAGGTGTTTGGGCACCTGTCAGCAGCTTATTCTGTTGGCATTACATATTATGGGTGGGGTTGTTACAGTCCATACTCCACGGTGAGGGGTGTTCCCATTCACATTTGACTATTACCTGTATACAGTCATACGGGGATTATTATTTTTGGACATGAAGTGACTACAGGTATGTGGTTGTACATTACACAAGTGTGAAGGGCTGTTCCTGTAAATATGTACGGACCACACCTCTCAACCTCTTAGAGCACCGAACCTGTGCAAAACCTACACAATGGGGGGACAATTAGGGATACATTTTAACGATTGCTCTTACAAGCTTACAACGTTGATAGAATGCTAGGTTTTGCATTAGCATGACTTTTCTGCAGGTTGTGGAGTCTTATACTCAGGATATTTCTCATTATTTAGTGACGTCAATCCTCAGCTATTTACCACACTGGTTCAGATTGTCGGAGGCACACACCAACACTATGGTGCGAACCTGTGGTCATTCTTAGGGTTGCCACCTTTTCAACTGCCCAAAGTGGGACATGTTCTGTAGAGATGTCAGATTTTCCAGGACAAAACATACCTACAGCCGTGCATAGTACTGAACTTTAACCTTTTTTGTACATATAATATCTTATTCTAGTAACATTTGAATAGCTTATGCTACTTCACATAACATATTGACGATTCATATATAAAATAACCGTTTTATGTGACTATTAAAGTAAATTAGGAAATAAACTCTCAGGACATTTGCTATGTATTGATTTTTTTCACAGGACACAACTGCCTACAGAGGGATTGTTACTCGCAAAGTGGGACAGGTGGTGACCCTAGTCATTCTGCTAATATCCGGACAGTTGAGTGGTATGGCACAGACCTCTGTAATATGCTGTTGTGTTCTGGCACAGCAGTAGCTCAGCATTAAAGACTGCAGTCGGAACGTGCTGACAGACAGTTGGGTTTCAGACTTCATACTCCAGACATTAATGCCAATGTGCAAACTGTTATTCTATCAAATTCTATGTTTCTAAGAGATATGTTTACAGATTGTCCCTGAGTTTGGACCTTTGTCTCACTTATATTCCCTGCTCTGTCCAGATATCTTGCTCACACAGGTTGACAGGTATGGTCAGTCACGACTGCACACAGTCAGTGTCCCTCACACTTGATCAGGGTTGACCTGTTTATGTAGTGTCTTCCTCGCCCTCATGCCATTTTCCACTTTGCAAATGTGTGCATTATATTCTCCTTCCTATTCGTGTCTGGACATGTGCGTCACGGGAAGGTATTTTATCCTGGGTGGTAGGTTATGCATGCCCACTTAGGGCTGGACAGTGTCATGGACCTCCAGTGCACATTCTGACTTGTGTCCAGATATCTACTGGATTGGACATCATGTCATCATACGCATTCTGCTATTTACACAAGTTGGTCATCCCGTGAGGGATATCCCAGAAATTTGTCAAGACGAAAACAAGTTAGATAATGAAGATTTTTGTGGCTTCACGAAAACATGCAGGGGGTTTTACCTGCATGGGATACATGGTTTGCAATCCTGACACTGCCTAGGGTGACAATACCTACTACATATGCGTAGGGGTCACTGTGTGTAGCTGTTTCTGCAACAAACCAGTGGACCAAGTACAGCTGGATTTGGTGGACATTCTGGTATGGTGACAGGTTGTGTGTTGTGGAGGGTATGCTGGGTAGGCTATTATGCATCCAGGTGTGTTGCGTTTGTTCTGGCCAGTTCCATCAGTACCCATCTGTGGGTATGTGGTGGTGCTGTATCTATACATTTGTCTCGCATATTTCCATATTCATATGTTTGTGGGATTGTGTTGTGTGTTGTGTGGCCTGTCTGCTTGTCTTGCAGCTGTTTCTACATGAGGTTGTGTTTATTTCCACTTCACCCGCTGCCCCCTCATACACCTCCGGTTCACCTTTTCTGCATACGACACAAGTATCGCCTTTGAGGAATTTACCATTAAACACACACCCCTCACACGCGAATTACTCACACCCCATAGAGCACTACTTTGGTTGTTGGCCCATGACACGGCCAGAGTTACACATTGACTACCCTACATGTGTCGGGTACCTTTATGGTTATGTGGACTACCCTGCCATGTTTGCTGTCCACATGCTATACCTCACGCACATAGGTACACGCCCTTACTTCACTTTCATTACTTGGTTGGTGTATCCGGGTACTACCCATTCGACTGTGTCACATACACGTTCGGATTATACAGCTGCCTTCCGGATTTTGCCAGCCTGTTCTACTCATTGGTAGGATGGCACCTTTTCCTATGTCCAAGCTATTCCTTACACATGTCTGACTGTTGTGGACATTGCCTCCCCACAATCAACGGTTGTGTTTCCACCTTTTCAATTGGCCACAGTGTGACATAGGGTTACCACCTGTCCCACTTTGTGAGGGACAGTCCCTCTTTGGGCAGTTGTGTCCTGACATGTAATTGTCAACATGGCAAATGTCCTGAGATTTTAGGACAAACATATTTCTTATATTTTATGTGATAGTTGCATTAAACAGTTAATTCTGTATCTAAAATACCTGACTGTTATGAGAAACAGACTAAGCAACTAAAATGCTACAGGAATACGCTTTTCTGTAGGCAAAACAGTTATGTTCTGTCCTTTATACTGGCCGTGGGTATGTGTCAGCCTGTACAGTCTGATGTCTGTACCAAACATGTCCCACTTTGGCCATTTGTAAGGGTGGCAACCCTACTGTGACAGTTGTGGTGAACACAGCATATTTTACAGGCTGACACATACCCACGGTCAGTTCGGCAGATAGAACTTACAATTCTTGCCTATATCTAAGCTTATTCTTGTAGCATTTCGGTATCTTATTCTGTTTGTTATGACATTTATGTATTATACGTCTAGTGAAATATGTTTAATGCAACTATTGCATGACGTCTACAGAGGAATTATGTCCTATATTCTCTGGACATTTGCCAGTTTTACATGTTTGTGTCAGGACACATCTGCCCACAGAGGGACTGTCGCTTGCAAAGTGGGACAGGTGGTAATCTTGGTCGACGATACGGATCATACTGTTCCTTTCAGCCTACATGTGTCCGTGTTGTTATGGCTTGTTTATATGCTCCTTCTGTTTCGTTTACATGCGTATGCTATTTCCTATCACATTTGGTATGTGAAATACGGACATACCTTTTGTATGTGACTATTACATGGCTTGTGGGATATGATTCAGACATATGGTCACTACCTATATCTACATTTCTCCTCATGTATTTTGTTATGGACACATCTGCACAGCTATGTTCCCTCCCTCAAATTATGGGTCGGCTGGTGACCCTCTCCGTTGGACTGGACGTACCTACTGGTGGTGCACTAACATCTGATACGTTTCAATTCCACATGGTATAGCTATCAACACTACGTTGGACTACAGGCACACGGTTTTCCTGTCATTTGTTCATGGGTAGGGACCCGTTATTCCCTACCGTGCATTTGTGTTTGAGTCTTCATTTTCTGTTCGCAGGGACTCTGCTTTGCATACATTTCAGTCTCCATGGACACTGATAGGTACGATTACTATTGCTGGTGGAATATAATATTCAGCAGTTTAGGTTGCTCCTCGAAAGCCGACATTGACACGCCTCCCTGCGCAACTTCGATATGCCCCTTGCACTTGCGCACGTTTCCTATGCACGTGGCTGTGGTGGCTGCGTGCCTTCATTAATATGCATATGGCGTGAATACTCCACATCTACGCTGCACGGCAGCCTTATGCTGGACTTGCGCCGGGCTTCATGAATCCGGGGGATCATCTCTGTGTGTGTGATTTGAGGGACAGTGAGTTAGCAAGTGTTAAATCAAGGTTTTTGTACTAACAAGCTTGCTTTGTCAGATTTTTTGGGAGTGCAAATGCATATTTGGCATTGTTCTTTTGTCTGTTGTGTGATACTAAAAAAGCAGAGTGACAGTTTCTGTTATAATAAGGGAAGTGAATTAACCATTAACTAACTACAGACTAACTTAAAATTGCAGAGTAGATATCTTTGGGTCAGAATTATTCATAACAATGTCAGCAACATATAATATTATAGGGTTGTATATATCTGGAGAGATCATTAATGTATAATAAAACTAGAAAGGGGAAGACCAAGCCTTGTGATATCACAGAAGTGTATATGAAAGGCATGCTGATGGTGGAGGACTTTGCAATGGAGATCGAATTGGGATATATCTGAATCTGAGCCTAGACTGTCAAATGGTAATGCTGCACAAGACGTGGGGGGGTGTAGGATAATCAAAGAACAGTAGTAGAAGCTGAGTTGTTAGTGCACCCCCAGAAGTGGTCAGCCTTGGAAGAACTGCTTTTCTGTATTGGATGGGAACTGTTACAGCTTTAATTTAGTAAACCTGAAGGTATTATTAAGCTTTTCATATATTAGCCAATATCTTATGAGTTACCATGTTTTATGTGATTGTTAAGATATTGGAATTTTTCTAATGCCTAGTAAATTGCTATACTTGTGTTGATGGTATTAGCAGATTTGGTTCCATTGCCATGATGCTGTGAAGCTTTTAAATATCTAGTAGGTTATTGTGAGTGTCGCCTGAAGCACCTACATTTTTCTACACATGATGAGATACTTCAATTAATTAATTCATGGTAGATTTTCATGAGATGGTTCTTTTCCATCTGAGTTTCTGGGTCTCCCAATGCTAAGTGCCTGTTTTGGAAAACTGTTATATAGCTAATCCCCAACTGAGTCATGGTGATGGTCTGGTAAATGAAACTGCTTTTTTCACAGGCTGCTCTAGTAGTGTTTTCTATTGTGTTTTTGCCCATTTATTAGTTTGGGAGCGGAAAGGTGATTTCATGTCTAGTGTACTGGATTGTTGAGAAGTGCATTGCCATTAATCTTAAATAATCTTTAACCATTAATCTTTGGGGGCTCCAGGGCCATAGTGTTGAGTTGTGTGCTTGGTTAGATATGTATTTAGACAAAAGTGATGGTATTTTTCTGTCCCTTGGCTGCAGGAAAGACACAATCTTCACAGGTGTTTGATAGGGAAACACACATGCTTGGCTGCCTTAAAAGTGATCCTGAGTATAAAAAATATGTATGGTTTTCTAGTTACTACCAAGAAGACTTTTTGGATGGTAAATATTAAGGCAAGGATTACAGAAGAACTGTGAAGTGTAACAACTAATTGAGCCCCCCAATGTCATCAGGCAGTCTGCCATTAGTCACTGCATCTTAGTACCTGTTTGGTCTGCCATTAGTCACTGCAACTTAGTGCCTGTTTGGTCTGCCATTAGTCACTGCATCTTAGTGCCTGTTTGGTCTTTTGACTGAAGCACTGTTATATGTAGTAAAAGTCCTAAAGGGGAAACCACTTGTGTACTTATATACCAAGTCATCTAGAAGGACTTTTGATATGGCAAAGGTGCTAATAAAGATATTTAGTGGTAGACCAGTGTATGACCTTAAAATACTTATGGGACTATTACAGTATCATTAATTAATATACTGTCTACACTGTTTTTTGTTTATTTGTTTGTTTGTTTTTGTCCTGAAGGTACTATTCAAGGAAAAATCTATCAAGAAATTAATAAAATATAGACTTTATCTTAAATATATAAATATCTGAATGAACTTTACATTGATTCAGTAAGAGTGCTTTACAAGAAAAGGAAAGGCAAGTTAGCCTTCAAAGCCATAAAGGGTCCTGTCTTGCATTTTAGAGCATACACCACATCCATAGCTCTTACAGTTTTTCTCTTAGCACGCTTGGTGTAGGTAACAGCATTGCAGAAAACATTCTCCAAAAACACCTTTGAAACACCATGGGTCTCCTCATAAAAGAGCCCTGAAATATGCTGCGCACTGCATCTGTATAATATTCATTAACAGCATAATATAGGTGACCTTAAATTAGCCTTGGTCCCTGTTATCAATGATGGGTTCTGACTGCATATTAGCAAATAATATCTGTTAAATGTTAAGGGCCCTGATGAGTATACTGACGTCATTGTAGATAACAAGTAATCCCCTGAGTGTAAATGGGGGAGTGTGTCACAATATGTTACAGGAAGGGATGAATTTGGGCCCTGTTATAGTAACAGCTGAACAACTAAGAATAACTTTGAATTGATGGGGTCATGACTATGGAGGTTTACAGAGGGACAACTGAATTATTCTTTGGGTTTACAGCGGGACAACTGAATTATTCTTTGAGAGGGGATAGCTTAACGTTTATAAGATAATGTTTCAATGCGTTAATAGCAGCAGTTTTGCAGCAACAAATTCAGGGAACACTTGTTAAGAACTATTTGATGAAGGGGGATTTAAGAAATAATATTCTATATCATTTAAATAACACACTACCAAATCATTTCATGATAGACTTTCAGTACATAAATTACTCATTCACTACAGTTGCAAGTTTAGCAAAAAAGAAATTGTCAGAGGCTTCTGCAAGCATAAAGATTTTGTGTTATTTCATTATGTAAATTTGGCAGTTGGTGAATAGGATTAAGGCTGTGTGCAGTTAATGAGTTGCTTCATGTCGTGTAGAGTGCAGTTTGTTTGCCTACTGTGGGATCTTGAGCAAGTCACTGACAGTGTTTAGGAGAAATTGGGAAGTTGGGCTAGGCCCATTAATGGTCTCCTGGACTTCAAGTCTATTAACTACCTGTGAACACATTTATAATATCAACACATAACAGTTAACTGAGATCGAGTAAACAGTTATTACAAGGTAAAAGGGAAAAGTATGGAGCAGACGATGGGATATGGAGGCTGCTTAATATGAGAATTAACACTGGCTAAACGTATGGCATGACTTTTGCCTGTAAGCTATCTAATGGGTTGAATATGGAAAGGGGTATTCTTTATGCCTGGTGGAGGTGCATATTAATACATACTATATTGACACAAGATAAGTTTAATTAAATGTATTTGCAGTTAGAAGGTTGATCAAATCAAAATTGTTTATTGGCTGCAAGATCATTCTGATCCTCGACTTACCATATTTTCATATGATGTCAGCAATGACTAGTCAATGGTCATTTTCTGAATAATTCAGAAGTAATGGCAATTGAACTGTACCTGCAGCTGGTGAAATTGGAGGTGTCAGGATTCAGAAAGCCTACTGTACAAGACTATTCTGACTGTAGAATGTCACTAGCTGATGACACCTAGACTGTCACTTGATGATGACACCTAGAATATCATTAGTTGATGATACCTAGACTGTCACTAGTGATGATACCTAGACTGTCACTAGTGATGACACCTAGACTGTCACTTGCTGATGACACCTAGAATATCATTAGTTGATGATACATAGACTGTCACTTGTGATGACACTGTCACTAGTGATGACACCTAGACTGTCACTAGTGATGAAACCTAAACAGTCACTTGCTAATGACACCTAGAATATCAGTAGTTGATGATACCTAGACTGTCACTAGTGATGACACCTAGACTATCACTAGTGATGACACCTAGACTGTCACTTGCTGATGACACCTAGAATATCACTAGCTGATGATACGCAGACTGTCACTAGTGATGACACCTACACTGTCACTAGTGATGACACCTAGACTGTCACTTGCTGATGACACATAGAATATCACTAGCTGATGATACCTAGACTGTCAATAGTGATGACACCTACACTGTCACTAGTGATGACACCTAGACTGTCACTAGCTGATGACACCTAGCTAAGCTAATGTGCAAATTAAAAAACAGCAACAAAATACTGAGCAGTTAAAAATCAGGGTCACTTCACTCAGCTGAAATTTTCTAACTCATGGACAACTATCTTACAAATGTCTATAATGAGCATGTATAATGGTCATGGAACTTGGGCAGACATGATGAGACCAATCAACTGCTTAGCATTTTTGTAATTAAAGGAAAAGGAATCAGAGATAAAGTATTACTTCAGATACCCATTTTTTCACTTTGTGTGAGTCTGTTGTACTGTTGTCTGATGTTTAGTGCCTGAATATGAAATTGTAAGGTTCAGACAATCATAATCATAAATGTAGCTGGTAGCTGTAAAGTTCTTGAATATGTCTTAATCAACGAACCACTTTGTCAAACAGGAGGAACTTGCAACATATTATTCTAAGTAAATCCCATCCCCTCCCCATTCAACCAGGACTTCTGATTTTTGCCTTATTTTATTCCCGCTTTAGAAGCAATGATCTCCTAATTCAGAACAACTTGAAATATTGTACCATATATCTGTAACCTACTTATGTCATTCAAAAATCTTTGCTCATGATCTTGCTTGAGGTATCTCTTACATCCAGTCCTACATCCAAATGTTCACAACAACATCAGCAGCAAGTTAAATTGTAACATGACTGTCAGGGTTTCAAGTACAGAAACCAGAGATGCTACTGACAGAGAGTCACTGCCTCTGGAGATGAAATATAGACTAACCGTTACTATTTCAGCTCCCGTTTAAACATTGCTCTTCTGACAAAATCTGCAGGTTTATTCTGCCATCATCCCAAAGGCAGCATCACTGTTTGACAGTGGAATAGGTCCATTAAAGATGGCTACCACAAATATCTGAAAGGGACTATTACAATTTGACCCAACGACAGGTGCTGACTGTTCCCAATTAAAGACAGGGTTGACCTTGCTAATCATTTGTTAGTATTCAAGCTATACTGCATATGTTTTTGCCCTCTCTTTCCCAGCACATCTGTACTCTTAAGACTGACCCTATGGGTTGCAATCTGTGCTAATGGAGCATATTATCTAAGCAAACTGTGGACTAGCTAAAATATATGCATGAGCTCCCGCCACACTTGGCCCTGTTACCTGTGATAAGGTCACTTGTGGATTGAGAAACTACTCCAAGTCTGAAGGCTTCAAGAGGAAGCTTCAGGCTTTCAATCTAAATGAGCAGTAAATGAGTGAGCAGATAGCTATCTTGTTACAACCTTCACACTAAGAGATAAAATATTCAGGAACTTTAGTTACAGCAGCATGCTCAAACATAATATCTGATAGATTACTAAATGATTCTTTGTTTGACAAAAAGGGGATTATTTATGTTTGTAATGCTGTAATTTGGTATTATCACCTGTTTCTCCATGTGCTTTTATTCTGTACTGGCTGTGCAGTGATAATGGTATAATGGTTAAAGTGTTCCTTTCAAACACAAGATACAGGGTTTGATTCTCACTTCTTGTTACTCTCTGATCAAATAGTATTTATCTCAGCTGAGGACTGTCATAATGGTTAATGTGTTTACCTGAAGGAAAATTAGCTAGGCTTACAATGATCTGAAGGGTAGGTAGCTAGCCTACTATTTGTCTATGAAACTCTTAAAACTATGAAATGATTTTATGCAACATAATTGTTTCCTTGTGTGCTCACAAAGATGCCTAACATATAGGAACATGTTCTACCACCACATCACTTTACGAACAGTGTAGCTACAAGCTATACAGTAAATACAGCTATTTATAGTATGCCTCTCTCTTTTCTTCTTCTTATTATTATGGCATTATGGCATTATGTCTAGCTATGTTTCTTCCCTAATGGCCTGTTTTGTTGCTGGAAATAGTCATGCATCAATCAAATTACCTGGTTAAACCTAATTAATTAGGCATGTAGTTTGGCTTGCGCTCAAAGATAATTTGCACAAGTGCTGTCAAAACACTGGATCCAGTTCCAAAAGACTTGCTCTCAGTGTAAGTGACCACTTACAACTGATAACAGGTCTTTTGGAATCTGGTCTTCCAGTGTTAGCATACTCATAGATAGGCTTTACACTAAAGTAAGTCTCTTACACTGAGAGCAAGTCTTTCAGAATCAGGGCAGACTTGCACTGAGAGTAGCTCTTTTGTGATCTGGCCCATTATATTAATCACACATACCCACTGCGTGCAGACTGACCACACATTGCAGCCGTTAGGGGACATTAGCTGATGTGTAATTCTAATAGTGTGCTGACTACCTATCATTCCATGACAACTCAGTATCAAGCTTTAGATGTTCCTAGTGACAAACCTTACAGACAGCAAAAAGTTGCCTACTTTGAACCTCTGATGACACTACCGTTTTGTAACTCAAAGTCTCAGATCATTCAGTTTGCACAAAATAAACTGAAGCAACCTATTTCAAAATGTATGACAGAAGCAGGTTTAAATATGACATTTTGAACTTATACGTAAGAAGCATAAAATTGCTTCAAACTGTGACTACAGAGTTAAGGAATATATTAAAGCAAAGGTACATTACAAGGTTTCCATTCATTAGAAAAAAGTGCTAACTTTGGAAGTACTATTTATGCATCAACAGGCAGGTATTACTCTGATTACCACAGATATGTCAGTTATGCAAAATTGAGAACTCCTGTTCTTAAATAAAAGTTGTTCCAAGTGATAAGAAACATTAAATCTGTTCTGTGCTAGTATCCTAGTATTAATGGACATACACTCATAACTGCATGGCATGGTTATGGTTAATTCATATGAAACAAAGTATGATGTTATTGTCTGACACTCCATCATGGAGGTGCACATGTAGAAATTGATGCATAATTTCCAACACTACTCAAGTCCCCTTCACATTGCATGCTGATTACAGCATATATTAATGATACGCCACACTCTGATTATCTACTGCAATACTGCATACACTGTATACACCATAAACAGGTGTGCAGTGTACTGTGCAATGTAGAAACCACCATTATGACAGGGCCGCAATGTATTGTGCAATGTACAAACAAGCCTCACCATTATGACATACTAACAACATAATAACTACTATATACCTACCTTACTCATTGGCTAACGGTGGCTGCTGTGTTCCTAAATTCAGTGCGCCTTCTTAAGGATATGCTGAATAAAACAAAATGCAAAAGAAATGTGTGAGCTGCATATCACAAAATGATATTCAGACACTCCTACACCATGTAAAACTGCAATGTATGACGTTCTAAGCCTCTTTTATGTAACAATTAAGTTAGTCATGTGCCCACATTTTACTGTGCCAGATTTACATGTCAAAGCTAAATTAAATAAAATAATGAAATAATCAAAACAATTAAAAAACAAGCTAATTCTGAATTAACATTGATATCTAACACTGAATAGTAAAATATTATATATTTACACTAGAAAATTCAAGGGTAAAATCAACAATGAAGCACCACCTCAGTTAACTGTCAAGGCTTTTCAGAACCAAACAATGTATTCAAGATTTTGACTGACAAATTTAAAATAAGTTTCATACAATCAATGAGCAAAAAGAAAGTAAATATTCCTAGGGAGTCATCTGTATCCATTTTTAAACTCATAATTATTCATGTACGCATCAAGAAACATAATTCTTGAAAGGAAATTTTAAATTAGCAACAAGCCAAACCAAGTAACAAATAAAATGATTTTGAATGGCTTGATGTACATTTATTAAGGAGGTCTGTGTATGCTCAGACATTTATGAATGTGAAGGGGAGGGCCATTTTTTGACAGATGTGGCATTTAAACACTGAGAGTCATCATGCTCTTTACTTCTATAGCAGTAATAACCTCAGTATTACACTATTATTGGTAAGGGATGTATGAGCTCAGCCTTTACATAGGGGCTAGAGGGCTTTTCTCTCCTACGTGAAACAATATGAATGCATGTGAATGCATAGTTGTGCATGAGTTACTGTACTGAATGAGTGTGTGGTGAGCTGTTTGCGGTTGCATGGCTTCTGCAGACCTGCTGAAGTATTCAGCAGCCAGCAGAGTGTAATATAGTTGCCTCAGTGCAGAATGATCTGGAAAAACTGTTTTCCCAGAGACATACTATATCCCAAGTAATGGTGCAGGCTGCATCATTTAGATGTGCTGCAAGGGGGCAGATGTTGAGAAAGAAATGGAAAGACATTTACAAAGAGATATCACAAGATGTAAACTTAGTATCAACTCAGGTGGGTCACTAAAAGGAACTGTCAACTACAAAAAAGAGCAAGCATCCCAGATCAACTATACCATTGAATTATGCCAATTCAAAGTAAACATTGAGTAGGGATCCAGTGACCGACATACACCCATTCATTGAGCTACTATTATCATCAGCTGCTTTTTGAGGTAAGCAGGAAAATCCTGACATCATTCAGCTACTCAATAAATCAGCATGGATATGAGAGGTGGGATACACATGGAATGGTATGTGGGATGCACAAGGAATGGAATGTGGGATGCACATGGAATGGAATGAGGGATGCACATGGAATGGGCAGCTAAATGCTTATAGATGGTGCAGGTCACAGCATGTTATATATAAAAGTAAATATCCAACCCACAGAGCTAGAATAACTAATAAGGTGGGTTTAGAGGATACCCCCCCATATGATGAAGTGCAGTTCCCTTTACAGACAGTACATTGGAGTTTTCTGAGATCTTTGTTGAGCAACAATATTCTAGGATATTATTCTTGAGTCGTGTGTTCAGGTAGATGTAATTAAGGATAGTGCATGCAGTCAAACTGTACCTGTTCCCCAGCTGACATGTAGTGGGAGAACAAACTGAATTATCATCTCTGGATAAACATTAACTACAACATCATCGACCTAGCCATGGCTACTGTTCACAGGTTCATGACCATCACTCAAACCTGAAAATCTTTTCCGTTAAGTGTTCATTCCAGGAAGTGACCACCACTCATAGAACATATTATAATTCAAATGAATATGTCTAGATTCATCAGGATATGAATACTGTACACCAGACCATGACTGCATTTTGCTAGGACATGACTGCATTTTACTAGGAGATTACTACATTTCACAAGGACGTGACTGCATTTTACTAGGAGATGACTGCATTTCACAAGGACATTACTGCATTTTACTAGGAGATGACTGCATTTCAGAAGGACGTAACTGTATTTTAATAGGAGATGACTGCATTTCACAAGGACGTGAATGCATTTTACTAGAACATGATTACATTTTACTAGGACAAGGCTGTATTTTACTAGGACATGACTGCATTTTATGAGAGCATGACTCCCATTCTCAAGTATGAGACTGTCATTGACAAAACATAACTACTGTGCATAAGGGCCATAATTCAGCAGGGCATAACTTAGAAGTTCACTCTGTTCTTCATAAGATGATGGGTTAGATTATGTACAGTCAGTTATAACTGAATCTGTTCTGCTGTAGAGAATCATATAACGCAAAATTATGCAACAGGAAACTCCTCTACAAGAGAAACTGACAAGTATGGCCTTTCTTAAAAACAACAATAAGCTGTAAGGTGTCCGACATCTGTATCATCAAGGGGAGGGTAACTTGTTACCTTGTGTTTTAATATCTACTGGCATACTAGACATGACACACTTTATTTACTACTTCACAGTACTTCCTGAAGCAGCAGGTTTACTGATTATTTTTGTATAGTGTTTAGCTTCCTCAGTTTCCTTTGAAACACATCTAACAAGTGTACATATAAACACATACATACTCACGCAAACCTGCAGATATATACACGTAGGCACTGCACTGGAAATGAAGCAGGAACAAGTTTTCTCATAATTCATTGCACAGGCCCTTAAGGACAATAACAAGAAACCTGAAAATCTTTTCCGTTAAGTGTTCATTCAAATGTTGATTCTAGAGCTACTATTGTTCCTTTGTAGTTCCCTACTAGAAATCTCAGTGGCTATTTTTAATTCACAGTTTAATTTCTGTGATGCTGGCAGCCATGTGAGGTATCCAAACTGTAATGCATCCCATTAAAATGAAGGCTTCATTAGTTCCAATAACAGTATTAACAGATACTGAGAAAGAAGGCAGTATAGAATTACATAAATGTGATTTTAAAATCAATACGTTAGACATTTAATATAACTGTAATTACTGATTACAAAATGCAAAGTATAGAAGAACAAAGCTTTGCAGTACAACCATGGTACTCAATGTATAAGAACATTCACTTTTGCACTACACTACTTTCTCTGTAAAGATCTCTCCTAAAAATGAGTTTGTCATAACACTCAATTTTTTTGCACAAGAATTCTGCACAAAGCCAAAAATAATAGGAGACAAATGCACAAAATCAGTAACTTTTTTTTTAACTTAATAGAACATCATGTTTGGCACCAATATGCATTTTTCAAACAATAAGAAGTATGAAACTTTAATAAGTGTAACCTTCAGTGATTTAGCAGAAAATCAAAACTATTATAAGGGACAGGGCAAAAAATATGAAGTAAACTCTGCAAAATCCAAGTCAGATGGAAGGTATCTGTATTTTATATATACATATATAGATATATATATACATATAAACAAATGTAAAATAAAAGAAAGCAATGAAGCTCAGAAAAATCAAAAATACTGAAAAACTGCACTAACTGGCTAATAACAGAATTAAACTACTGTAACTAAAAAATAAAAAAAACACTACCAGCAGCAAATCACACTGAGCTTCCAATGTTTATTTACAATAAAAAATACATAAAAACATATGCCTAACCGCTTTCACCCTTATGACAAACGGGCTTCTTCAGAGTCAAAACCCAATCACTTAAATACCCATGTGCTGCAATGCAATTATCAATTAACAAGAGATCACTTCCAAGTGTCCCAACCCTTACCTACCAATTTTTATCGTAAATAAACATTGGAAGCTCCGTGATTTGCTGCTGGTAGTAGTTTTTGTTATTTTATAGTTACAGTATCAAAAATGCTGGTGTAACCTCAAAATGTTGACCAGACCAATTATAAAACTAAAACAGCAAAAAAAAAAAAAAAAAAAAGAAGACAAAGAATGTCTTTTCATATTGGGGCAAACCCCCTGTACCTTTCACATTGAAACAAGTCTCCACTCCCCCCCCCCACACACACACACACACACACACACACACACACACACACACTCCAGAAAACAAATAGTACAACTCGACGATCATACCAACTGGAAGAAGGAGGTATCTCCCTGCAGTCTGCACAGTGCATGAAGGAAAACTGCAAAATCCACCATCATCTATTCAACCCACAGTAACACTTATTCCCATTCCACAAATGTTAGACTTTATTTATTTATTTTATTTATTTATTTCCAGTTTGATGACCAGGGAAGTCCACTGGGCTCAAAGAGCCCATTTTCAGCCGAGGCCCAGGGAGAAAAGCTCCAATAATACATAGTACAAGCTCCATAATAGGAAGTACAATACATAGTAGAAACAGAAACAAACTAAGCAAAATTTAAATACAAAATAGCAAAAGCTAAGCAAAAGTTAACAGCAGCTTGGAGAAGGATGTAAAGCATATTTACATGTTTAGTGTTTGAGAACAGTAGTACAAGGTTAAATTAATACAGAGGTTTAAATCATCTGAGAATGATATAGAAGTAACATTAGCATGGATGAGTTCTTCATGCATGAAAGCAGACATAAAACGCATACTGCAAAACAGTCACTCATCTCAGACTCCAAAATTTTGCACTCCAAATATCTTTATCTAGCTACATATATATATATATATATATATATATATATATATATATATATATATATATAAATATATATATACATATATATATATATATATATATATAATGTATATATAATGTGTATATATATATGCGTATATATATAATGTGTATATATATATATATACACACACACACACACACACACACATATATATATATATATATATATATATATATATATATATATATATATATATATACAGTCTAGTCGAACATTTGAGTAATTGATATACTGTGAATTTGGCATAAAACGCGTACTGCAAAACAGTCAATCATCTCAGACTCCAAAATTTTGCACTTCAAATATCTGTATCTAGATATATATATATATATATATATATATATATGTGGGTGTACTTTTGAAGAACAAAAGTTCACTACTTCGAACTTCAGAAGTACACCCACACTAACACGAAAGTGCACTCTAGCAAACCCGCTAGACCGAATGGGCTAGCAGGCACAGACCTTAGGGTTAGGGCACAGGGTAGGGCAAGGAGATAGTTATTAGGGCTATCCCTTACCTTGACCCATGCCCTAACCCTAAGGTCTGTGACTATCGCACCACAGTGGAAGACATTCCAAATCAGGCTATGTACTCCACTGTGGTGCGATAGTCATGGACCTTAGAGTTTGGGCACGGGTTAGGGTAAGGAGATAGTTAGTAGAGCTATCCCCTTACCTTGACCCGTGCCCTAACCCTAAGGTCCATGACTATCGCACCACAGTGGAAGACATTCCAAATCGGGCTATGTACTGCACTGTGGTGCAATAATCACGGACTTTAGAGTTAGGGCATGGGTTAGGGTAAGGGGATAGTTAGTAGGGCTATCCCCTTACCTTGACCCATGCCCTAACCCTAAGGTACGTGATTATCGTACCACAGTGGAAGACATAGCTCATTTTTCAATGTCCTCCATTGTGATGCGGTAGGTCCGGTCGCTTAAGTGGGGATGTACTTTCCCATTTCGAAAAAGTGAATTTTCGTTGTAGGAAAGTACACCCATATATATATATATATATATATATATATATATATATATATATATATATAGATATAAAAACACACACATATGTTCTGCAGAGTGTACAGCAGCAGAGAGACAAAAGAGTGACTTAGGAGTAATTAAGTATCACTTTTCTTTCTGTCTTAACTAATTCTGCCTAAAACGCCAGTTTTGTTTAGCGAATCTGTGATTTAAAAAGTTTGTTATTGCTACATATTGTACTTATTTGCTGCCTGCACTTGAATTAAGTCATTTTTGTGTTTAAATAATCTGTTTAACTGTTGTAGGCTACACACTAAAGTGCGATAGCCTTTTCTGTGCATTTAAAGTGTTGTTTTGATTGTATCTACTCTATTTTCTGAAAAAAAATATATATATACTTGTTTCCCGCCTTTCTGAACTAGTATAGTCCAGTTTTCAGGTTATTGCTGAATCCAGGGCTGAGTTGCAAGTTTCTGTGTTGTCCATGTGTTGGATAGAAAGAAGTTTCTCTGTTCACCTGTGAGAGAGGGGAGCTTTGAGCAGCCTATCTGTCCCTGGAGGAGTGGTTTCAGCCCAGAAGTTAGTAGTTTATGAACCATTTTGGGCTATTTCTATTTCTTTCACTTCCCTGCTATAAAAACCGCATTTGTGCGGTTTTGTACACCGGGCAGCACCATTTAGCTAGAGTTAAACTATTCTCGGCTCCACGAAGTGTACTCTTCAATTTTTCCCTTGGAACTAGACAAACCTTCAACTTTAGCACTCAAACCATTCATTTCACAGTCAAACACTTGCTTGAAACTCATAACAAGCACTAATTAACCCTAGCACTTGATCCCCCTATACTGTCCAGAAGGACAAGGCTCTCTATTCGTCCCCACCAGCCAATCAGAAAAACAGCTTACTCTACCTATTCAGGCATGTCCAAAGGGCAGTTTCCAGTGTACTCTCCAGTCCAACTGATGGATCTGGGCATTTTGAGGCAATGTTACAACTGCCTCATGTACACAGACAACCCCCTCCTCCTACCACCAAACACTAATATATGCGAGAGATGCAATTATGCAGCCAAACTGGAGGCAAAGCTCTCTCAACCCAAGACTGGAACTGACAGTCAAGAGGAGAAGGGTAATACTTGCAACACACCACCAGTCTCACATAGACCTAATAAACCAACACCGGCAAATAACACACATGAATACATGAAAACATACTTGGAGGCTCTAAATAAAAATCTGCAAAAGCAACAGAGACCTCCAAAGCAGACATCCAACTAACCTCCACACCCCATCACCAACCATGAAACACATACTTCACATAATCAGTGTGCCATGCAATCACAGCCCTTAAGGCAAAATAACATACCCAACACACTAGTAATAGGAGACTCTATAGTCAGGCACACTGATGCCCCACTAAATAGGCTGGACAAGGAGAAGGTTACAGTTAGCTGCCTGTTGGGAGCCAGGATCCGCCACATAACACAAGCACTCAGGTCACTCCAGAACAAGTACAAATACATCTCTCTCTTTGTCCATGTTGGTGTGAATGACTTGAGACATACCTCCCTTAACTACATGAAAAGAGACATGGAAGAGCTCTCTGATCATGTAGCCCAGGCCAGTATGACCCTGACCCTGAGTAGCATCCTGCCTTCACCAAGAATAATGCGACAGTATAAAGAAAAAATGACCAATTTCAACAATTGGCTAAGTTTCTGGTGTCATTCAAAGAGGATCCAGTATCTGTCCACCTGGGATGACATGCTCGACAAGCCACGTTGCTTCGCAAGAGATGGCTTGCACCTGTCACCCTTAGGCTTTCGAATACTGGCCAAGGCTCTTGCCGCCTCCATAGTGCCTTTTGTAGGCAAGGCTCAAAAGACAAACCCACCACCATAAATAGCACAAGTAACCAAAAACTGAGGGTAATGCTACTCAACGTCAGAAGTCTAAACCTCAAAATGCACGCACTCGAGGCACTCCTCAGTATGGAAAACATCTGTGCAGTAACAGAAACCTGGTTTAAGGCTCCTGAGAGCACCCCAGCACTACTAGGCTATAACTCATACCATACCTTTCGGCCACAGAACCAGGATCAAAACACAAAAGGCGGGGGTGTATCCATATTCATTAAGGATACCCACACCTCCAGGTTAATGGTGCAGCACAATGCATCAGAGATCATCCGTGTGCAACTAACAATGGGCAAAACTGCAATCCAAATTGTAGCTTGCTACAGATCACCCGCCATGGCCTAGGACCCCCATTCTGCATTTCTGGAGACACTGGGAAATATGAAAGTCCTACCAAACACCTTAATACTGGGTGATTTCAATTATACAAACATAAACTGGGAAAACTACTCAAGTACTAACTCCCCTGCCCAATGCTTCCTAGAATTTATAAACTTGAACGCCCTGGATCAACTGGTCAACACTCCTACCAGAGGGAACAACATATTGGACCTGGTCATCACCAACATGGGCGACCAGTGTTCCACACCGGAGGTCAACCCCTCGCTGGTTAGATCAGACCATAGACTAATCACTCTGGATATCCACATACTGCCCCCACCCCCAATCAAGGAAACCACCATGAAAAACTTTTCAAAAGCAAACTTCATGTTACTTAAGACCGAGGTGGAAAGGTTCACAGCCCCCATGCTAAAGGACAATGCTGTCCAAGCTGCTGAAACCTTTACAAAGGCACTCTATGAACATCTGCAGGAATGCATGGATTGTGCTATCCCAAGTAAAACCAAGACTCACTCCTCCAAGAAAAAGAAAACAGTCTGGTGGACCCCTGCCATAAACAAGCTATACAACAGAAAGAGGAAACTAGTACAGAAAAGAGTAAAATCCCAAGAAGGAAAGACATCCCTGATCAGTATCAGCAAGAAACTACAATCCCTCATTAAATCATCCAAGGCTAGTTTCGAAAGAAAAATTGCCAATGACTCCAAAGATAACCACAAAGCATTCTTTAGCTATGTCAAGAACCTAAGTGGAAACTCTCAGATCTGCTCTGAGTTAGTGCAGAATGGCACAAAATACACTGAACTGACCGATATTGCAAACATTCTGCCAGACAGGTTTAGTGCAAACTTCACCCCCCCTCTCACCCCCTAAAGGGCCCATAACCATACCAGAAGAATGTAGGACCCCATCAATCACTGACACACAGGTTAAAACAGCCCTATCCAAAGTCAAAAACACAGCTTCAATGGGACAGGACGGGGTCCCAGGCTGTGTCTTACAAGAGCTCCAAAATTAACTAACCCCTCACCTAAACACACTGTTCAAACTCAGCCTCTCTACAGGATACATACCCACAGAGTGGTGCACAGCAACAGTTATCCTGCTCCACAAAGGTGGAGCCACAACGGACCCTGGGAACTATCACCATATAAGCCTGACTAGCCTGGTCTGCAAGGCTATGGAATGCATCATCATGGAACTCATTAACAGAGACATTGGGAACCTCCAAACCATGGACCCTACCCAGTTTGGTTTTGCTAAGGGCAGATCATGCCTCCTAAACCTGGTGGACTTCTTTGAGACAGTTACCAAGGCATTAGATGAGGGAAAGGAGGTCCAGACAGCCTACCTAGACCTCGCAAAGGCTTTCGACACCATTCCCCATTCTAGTATTATAAACAAGCTCACCAGCTTGAACATAAACCCCTACATCACGAGATGGGTTGCCAACTGGCTCACTGGATAGAACCCACATGGTGAGAGTTGCAGGCTCTACATCAGACTCTAAACCGGTTACAAGTGGCATCCCCCAAGGCTCAGTCCTAGGACCACTCCTGTTCGGTATATACTTCTCAGAGGTACAGGCAAGCATAGGAGGACTATGGCTGACCAAGTTCGCAGATGACTGCAAACTAGGGGCCATAATTGATTCTCCGGCTGATACAGGCACCCTCCAGATGGGTCTCACTGAGACAGATACCCGGTGTCAAAATCATGGCCTCAACCTAAATGCCTTTGGAAAAAACAAAGTACCCGCAAACTACCACATAGGTGGTAGTCCCCTAAATACAGAAAATGTAATAAGGGACCTGGGGACCGAAGTAGATAGTAATCTCTCCTTTGATAATCATATTGCCAAGGTGGTTAGAAAATCCTTCTATGTGACCCACCTAATCACAAAAGGGTTCACATCTAGAACAAAAGAGGTTATTGTGCCTCTCTACTCATCACTCATTAGATCCATCATAGAATACACCGCCCCATTTGGGATATACCTTACAAGATATCTTCAACAGCTGGAAAGGCCACAAAAGTACCTCACCAAAAGGATTACTGGCCTCAAACAGATGCCCTATGCAGCCCAACTCAATAAACTCCAGCTGTACTCGGTTGCATACCGCTTACTCAGAGGTGATCTCTGCCTGACATACAATTCCATGTCCAACCCAGAATTGATGGACATGCTCCACCTAAAAAAAAAACAAATCGCAGAGAGCCACACGCTCTAGAGATATAAACCTCACCACAATGATAAATAGGACATGATGGAGGGATAGATTCCTATCCCAGAGACTCCCCATGCTTTGGAACAGGATTCCAATATACATCACGCAGAGCCCCTCACTAACACTCTTCAAGAGAAACCTTGACGGGTGGATGGGAAACAGAAAATTTACCCCAGAGATCACTGCACTGGCTCTGCTGGACAGTGGCGCAGGGAACTAATGGCTCTGCTGGACAGAGGAACAAGGAACTAATCTAAGGGGGTGGCGAATGCCAACACATTCTGGCTAGGCTTATAAATGCCCTTGGGCAGATAACCTAGTACTTACCTATGAACCAGAAGTGCTAATATTGGTGACTTGGAACAGAAATCCCATGAATCACAGCATACAGGCATATTTCAATCAAAATATGTTAGAGTAACCCTGTTTTTCTGTTGAGGGTCTTTCACTCCCCAAATCTTCATCTGAGGGTCTCTGCACCATCATAAGTCCATCAATTATGTCACGATCCTTCCATTTCAGATGAGATATTCAAAGGTTACTATCTCTAGGATCTCAGAGAAGACAAATAGTGGGATTTCATTCTACATCATATGTATCTGCCTTACAACACTGGCTTATCAAGCTATGCATCAGGATCATTAGTCGCTGCTGGTGAGCCCAAACACAAATGTACTTTTGGAGAATTAGCCCTCATAGCAAAGTGTGGCATATGAATATGACAGCAAAAATCTAGATAGGAAGCTGAATATAAGTTTATTATATCACAAATAAGAATATACATCCATCATAACAGGAGAAGGGAGACAGCAGAGATGGGCAAGAACATCAGTCAATGGTTTTCTCTCCAGTCCAGCTGGTGAATCTGGGAATTTTGAGGCAATGTTACAACTGTCTCATGTACACAGACAACCCTCTCCTCCTCCAAACAGGTTCAAATATATGTGAGAGATGCAACTATTTAGCCAAACTGGAGGCTGAGCTCTCTCATCTCAAAACTGGTGTAACCAGTCAGGAGGAGAAGGTAACCTCACACAACACAATTCCAGTATCACATAGTCCCACCACATCAGCGAACCAAACACATAAATACACAGAAACATACTCAGAGGCTCTAAATAAAAATCTAGATAAGCAACAGAGACCTCCAAAGCAGACATCCAAGCAAATGCTACCTCTAAACAAAACACGCACAACACATAGCCCACAAAGTCAGTGTGCCAAGCAGCCACAGCCCTTAAGGCTGAATAACACACCTGATACTCTTGTAATAGGTGACTCTATTGTCAGACACACTGATGTCCTGCTCACCAGGCTGAATAAAGAGAAGGCCACGGTGAGCTGCCTGTCGGGTGCTAGGATCTGCCACATAACGCAAGCACTCAGGTCACTCCAAAGCAAATACAAATATGACTCAGTCATTGTACATGCTGGTGTGAATGACCTGAGACGTACCTCCCTGGACTACATGAAAAGAGATATAGAGGAGCTCTCTGATCATGTAGCCCAGGCTTGTATGACCCTGACCTTGAGCAGCATCTTACCCTCACCTAGAATGATGCCACAGTACAAAGACAAAATGATTGATTTTAACAATTGGCTAAAATTTTGGTGTCATTCAAAGGGGATCCAGTGTCTGTCAGCCTGGGATGACATGCTCGACAAGCCACATTGCTTCGCTAGGGATGGCTTGCAACTGTCACCACTGGGCTTTCAGATACTGGCAAAGGCTCTTGCCACCCCCATAGTGCCCTTTTTAGGCAAGGCTCAAAAGTCAAACCCACCCCCATAGACAGCACAAGGAACAAGAAACTAAGGGTAATGCTGCTTAATGCCAGAAGTCTTAACCTGAAGATGCATGCACTCGAAGGTCTCCTCAGTATGGAGAACATCGATATCTGTGCAGTGACAGAAACCTGGTTCAAGGCTCCAGAGAGCACCCCAGCACTACCAGGCTATACCTCATATCATGCTTTTCTGCCCCAAAACCCGGACCGAACCACAAAAGGAGGGGGAGTTTCCATATTTATCAAGGATATCCACACCTCCAGGTTAGTGGCATTGCACGAAGTATCAGAGACCATCCATGTGCAACTAACAGTGGGCAAGACTGCTTTTCAGTTTATAGCATCCTACAGACCACCCTCTCAAAGTCAGGAATCCCACTCAGCTTTCCTGAAAACATTGGAGAACATGAAGATCTCTCCGAACACCATTATATTGGGCGACTTCAACTACCCAGACATTGACTGGGAGCACTACTCAAGCCCCAGCACCTTAGCCCAAAGGTTCCTGGAAATTATAAACTCAAATGCTATGGAACAACTAGTCACCACTCCCACAAGAGGGGACAACATACTAGATGTGATCATTACCAACATGGGGACTCTATGCTCCACACCAGAAGTATATCCCTCATTGGTAAGATCAGACCATAAATTAATTTCACTGGATGTCCACATCCCGACCCCACCCCCAGCCCAGAAAACCACAGTGAAAAACTTCTCAAAAGTGAACTTCTGACTTCTCAAAACCAAAGTGGAATCCTTCAAGGCCCCAGGGCCAGTGGAAACTATGGCCCAAACTGCAGAATCCTATATAAATGCATTCTACGGACATCTCCAGGAATGCATGGATCATGCTATCCCAAACAAAACCAAGACCCAATCATCCAAAGGCAGGCATCCAGTCTGGTGGGCCCCTGCTATAAATAAACTGTACAACAGAAGGAGGAAGCTACTACATGATAGAGCAAAATCCCTAATAGGGAAGGCATCTCTGATCAGTACTAGCAAAAGATTACGATGCCTCATAAAATCCTCCAAGGCCAGCTTCGAGAGAAAAATTGCACAGGACACCAAAGACAATCATAAGGCTTTTTTCAGTTATGTTAGGAACCTGGGAT